>NC_056746.1:1207208953-1207508953 GCF_019279795.1 Protopterus annectens | reverse complement strand
CCTGGGCCTGAACACTCTTCTCCTTCTTAGTCTAGGCCTATTGTCAACAGCAGCATCTGCACTGACCTCAGCATCTAGCACATACAGATGTAGCAGAGCTGCAGCAGCCCCCAACATTCTCTCAGTTAAAATTCCCAACTCTGTACTCCTATGGTGCAGAGTATGGGGGGAAATCAGATTGTAGGATGTATGCATACTTTATAGAGCTCTGATGCAGATGCAGCCTGTTTGATTGGCTAACTATGATGCATTCCACCTGCCAAGTACATCACTGAGGGGTTGTAATGGCTCTGTTTAAGTGGAACAGGGATCATCAGTAATTTATATATGATTGGCTTTCTCAGCCAATTTCTTTTCTTTTTTTTTTTTTTTTTTTTTTTTGACAGCCTTCCTTGCTAAGCACTGCAGAGTGGCACTCAAATCCATGCTGTAGGTAAACACTGTTCAGCAGTCATTAGACACACCCCCTTGAACTGGCATGCTCAGCACAGTGGTGCACCATGGAAACACACTCAGATCAGCTTAAACACATGCCCCAAAGCTAAACAAAGCCAAGCAGCACTGGATACATACCCCTGCTCAGCTCAGCACAGCAGCGCACAAACAGGTGCTGCTGAGCTCCAGTCTACTTAAAGAAATAGAGACACACCCCCTTTTGATGTGAGCTACCTTTTCTTTAGACACCAACATGGCTCTGAGGCTACACGGGTTTGATCTGTGGGCACGGATACCCATTTTTGTTATTCGGTAACCCCAGCTCATTTGCATACAGATCTGTGCACAAAACCTGGAAACTACAGTATTCCAGGGCCTGTCTCCTTAGCAACTACAGCCATCTACCATTGTACATACTCCATGTAAGGCCATATAATGCATTATTGTCACATATTTTATTTTTTTCGTTTTTTACACTTTTAAATATTTTTTTTCATAATGGCATGTCTGCGCACTACTGCATACTGTGCAAACATAATATGGGTATGGAAAAAAATATTTTAAATTTGTTTTCCTTACTTTTTGGATATACAGGGTGAGCATGTATCTGTGTCTGCTTTGCTATTTCTGACCTTCTACGTTCACTTTTTAATTTCATGTACATGGAATTTTTCTGTGTACACTTCAGACACCAGCATGGGATATGCACAACTGCCTATCTGCTTGCTGGATCACTCTACACCCTCATTTGAATGCAATTCATCTTCTTATAAGGTGTTTGGCATGCCAGAGACACTTCTGTTTTGGCATGCTCATGCAAGTCCCTCAGCTCTGTTTACTGGATCGCACAGCTGCTTAGTTCTGTGTAAGCTCAGTGCCGCTATGCCTACACAGAAAATTACTCTGTGTAGGCTTTATTGATTTCCCTGGGTCACTCATGTAGTCAGGATGAAGTAGATGAACATTGTGGGTTCTGTTCAAGTAGCTTTAGTAAATACAAACACAAACGTATATACAAACTAGTTGTCTCATGCATAGATGTTCACACTCTGGCTGTACTCACAAAATGTCATTGAAGTTAGCACATGCCTGCTATTTATAGTGCACATTCAGGTCTTGTAAATGCTTCTTAAAGGTACAACCCATCTGTTATTCTACAATCCCCCAAGCTGTGTTCCTGGGGCAAAGCCAAACCAACTCCATCCTCCCACTGCGGTGGGATGGCAGACTTGAGCTGCCTATTTTACTTCCTCCTCTAACAGCTTCTCCATGGTACAGTCCGCTATTGGAGATCTGCTATGGCAGTCAGAAATGTATTCATCTCTGTTTGTAAGCTACTGCCTGTTTTCTAGAATTTAACCAAGACATTCTGTCTTTGAATCTTTGATTTTGAAGATCTAACACATGGGCACTTTAGTCTGACTGTCTTTCATAATGCTTGTTCAAGTTGACACACCTGTCTGTGTCTCAGAGTAAAACACATCTATGATTAACCCCCAACAAGCTTACTCAGTCATTGCTTCTCCACTTGTTGCATACCAGATGTCTGGAGAATTGACACAGAAGTGTCATTGTACATGGGTCATCTGGTCACAGAAAATAGGGAACTGAGGCCCATTACTCTCAATGTTATCATTTTCAAAGTCATGGAAAATATTATAGCATATTCCTTAAACACTAATCAGTTTTTAAAGGTAAATTGTATTCACCTATATTTCTTTGAAAGAGTTGTTACAGCCATAGACAATGGCCAGTCTGTCAGTTGCAAAGACATTTGATACAATTCCCCATGCTGATATTATTGACAAGCTCAATCTGTGGTGGTGCAGCAGTAGCGTTGTTGCCTCACAGCAAAAGGTTCTCCCATTCGATTCTCAGCTGGAGTGCGGGGAGTGCCTTCTGTGTGGAGTCTGCATGTCCTCCCTGCGGTTGGGTGGGCATTTGGAAGACATGCGTAAATGGGCGTGCCTTCGTTGAAGGTTGAACGTCGAGCTGGCACCTCGCCGTTCGTGAAAACATACTGCCAATCTTAGCAGACCAGAGTTCTGCTGTGGCGACCCCTAACCGGGAAAAGCCGAAAGACAAACAACAACAACCTGCCTAAAAACTGACCCTCACATCATCTGTTTGACAGCCAACTGGCTCACTGATAAAACTCATACAGTGAGGATTGGTCTTCCCTTGTTCACACAGCAGACATGCCAGTAGTAGTTCCCACAAGACTCAATCCTGGCCACCCTCCTGTTTGTCATTTATGTCTCTGGTGTTAAGATGAATCTCATAAGCCTATGATTAACCTAGATGGCAAACTTTACATAGCTACAAACTTGGCACCATTATTAACACTTCTGTTGCTAGACAGACCCTCCCAGAAGGCATTGACTATTTCTACACTTGGCATACTGACCATAGCCTAATGTTCATTGTTAAAAATACATTTAGTTTCATTTGAAAAAACATAACTGTTCAAATGTATACCAAATAAATGTAATTTCCCTTAAAACTGAATATGTCATTACAGCTCTAAGCATATTCACTTATAATGAGTTATCCTTTGATCTCCATGTATCTGTCGTAGTTAGTAAATAATTTTCATTTGCTCATCTAATTACCAGAGGAATACCACCTAGATATACAGAAGTCAAAACTCCCCTCAAGAATTCCCTCATTTGCCCCATCAGTGAATTTAGTTCACCCTTTGGCATGTACCTTTCCAAACACCTTGCCAGTCTTGAAAGACCCCGATGATTCTTAACAAAAATAAAAAAAAAAGAAAAAAATACAGGCCTAAATTACTTATGTTACTTGGGAAGATTAAAAGCATCATCACTTTACTTCACCTCACACAGGCTCTACGTGCTGCCTTAACTTAGCCTTCCCTTTTGAAAGTCCCTGTACAATTATATTTCCTTTGCTTTCAGGAAAAAATATAAAACTGTGAGTACCTGCTCCAACTATTCCACTCAACATTATAGCACAGGTAAACATACTGGTTTAAGAGACATCTGAGATCTTCCATTATATGTCAAACAAAGCAATACACTGACCACATTTGAAGCCGTTTTTTAATATTAGATGATTATTTGCAGACTTACACCTGGGGTATGTAGCACTGCTCTCCTCCAATACAGCAACTAACTTGTTTGCATTTTTGATGGGATGAAATAGCTATGGTTAGCAAAGGTTACTTAAACCACTTGTCTGTTGTAACCTATGTACCTATAAGTACTGGAAATAGACTAAAGCTATGGGTGGGTTGATGAAATTGTTTTAGACAGACAGTACACAACAGTAACTCTCTCTTAGCTGGAGTATGTTAGGAATTCTTATGTTGCTAGTAGCTGTCACTTGAAGTGAAAAAAAATTTGCAGCAAGGGATCCACTTTTTCTTATTGATTCACCCATGATTACACCATTGTACCACCAGCAATATGATATGTACATGGATGTTAACGTATGCACATTTTCATAAAGCATGGGCTTCTATGGGTATTTGATTCACCCAAGATTACATCATTGTACCACCAGCAATATGATATGTACATGGATGTTAACATATACATATTTGCATAAAGCATGGACTTCTATGAGTATTTGATTCACCCAAGATTACACCATTGTACCACCAGCAATATGATATGTACATGGATGTTAACATATGCACATTTGCATAAAGCATGGGCTTCTATGGGTATTTTTGATCATCACCTTTGTCACCTAGTATACATGCCTCAGTTATTTTCATAGACACTTACCACAGCTTCTTGTGTTTTCCTCTTCAGTGCACTCAAGCATATGCTTGTATGAGACAGAACAAGGCTAGAATGGTGACTATAGCCAGTTGGTTTCAGCTACATGACAAAGCAACTGCTTAGCCAGGATTTCTGAAAATGTACTGTACTCTGAGGACTGGATTGAAGAATGCATGTCTTAACACTACCCACCACCACCAGGACAATTAGTATCACCATCACTACTGTTACCATGGCCTCCATAACTGTGCACATTTCTGGGCAATAAATCTTTTTCAATACACATAGAAATGTAGAAATGACAGGAGTAACTAAAAAATCCATTTAGCCTACCAAACATCCTGCAAAAAAGGAATTTAACAAAATATGTGCTTTATTAAAATCAAATCATATGAAATATACTACATATTTAAATTCTAGTTCATATCATTTTACAAAATAAATTATTTAAAAAATGTAGAGTAGGGTATATGATACAAGCTTGGTTATGACATGTAGGCATTGCCTACTCTCAGATTTATCAGCAACGTTTTAGTCAGTATGTATATCATACAAATATATCACACACACGTGGTTGGCGGTATTTTAATATAAAGAATACTGCACTCTGCAAATGACCGTCTTTAAGTTTGTGTAGCTACTCGGAGTCTTTTTCATTGTTTTTTAGCTCAGAGAAATGGACAATCTGCTTACTCACTTTGCAAAATTTAGAACACTGGTCAACAAGCTAGAGTTTCAAAAGTGGGAACTCGATCATTTCCATAGTAGGTACGATTTCTGCTGCAATTTTTTTTCAGGAAAGCTCTCTAATTCTAACCATATCTCACACTGAATATGCAAAAGAAGAAGTCACAAACTAAATGGGTATTCAACATGCTGTAAAAATATTTTTTCTTTAGTTTTATTTATTTATTTGGTTCATGTGAACCATTTTCAGGGTCTGTATAATTTCATTGTTTTACAGTATTGCAGAGCAGGACAATTTTCCTGAACTGCTCAGGATGTGGCCACTGACATTCAAATTTATAACATGTTAACATTAAAAAGCTAAGTCATTATATAATTCAAATCATATGAAAGAAAATGGCAATGGTTCACATATGTGAAGAAGAGGTAACACTTTGTAGCTCATTCCCAAAACCTCTTGTCTATGCATGGGCGCCGGAACTATAGAGCGAGGGGGGAGGGGAGCCCCCCCACTTTTGCAGATCATCTGTCCCAAATTGCTTTAGCTGACATCACCAGGTTTTAATGCTTTTGGGAGCGGGAACCCAGTGTTGCCAATTTAGTGCTTTTCGAACTTTATAGCTCAAAAATCTGGTCCCTAGCGCCTAGCGTGAAATCTAGCACGTTTACTAAAAGCATGACTGTGGCCATGTCCTGCTGCAGTGCACACAGCATGTGCAGCATTTATTTATACTGTCAGCATGCAGCCTTTACTATGCAGCAAAGTGTTGCAATATCACAAGCACTCCCCTAAAGGAAACATGTCCTCACTCATTTGAAGCATAACTGTGCAGGCTGTTTGAGAAGTTACTCTTAGGTTCTACAGCATGGGGCTTGTAGTTGGTTTAGTACCGTTCCTGTTAATTAAATATGTTTGCCTCTCCTTGGATTCCCACATGTTCTTCTCACAGACCCCTTGGTACTCCTGGTTCGCGTATTTCTACAGCTGGTAGGAAAAGCGTGGTACCTTCTAATACTCCTGGGAGCACTTTTTTTTGCCTGTTTGGAGATCGTCTTGACTGGCATGGTAGGACGTTGTAGAGTGTGCTTGGTTGGCTGCTGTTAGTCATATGTGTGAACATTAATTTTACTTTATTTAGTTTTATGCCCTAGGAAGATAGTTTTACAACTTAAAGGTGTTTGGACCTTATCCCCTCCAAACTATGAATATACTCTTCAGTGGTGGTCATGGGTGCCCACAGGCAGGCGCAAGAAGGTGCACTTGCACCCCCCTGGATTTTGACTTCACTTGCTGAGGGATGAGGGACTGTCACATTTACTTTTTTAATTAAAATAAAATACTGTTTTTGTTTTTAAGGAAGTTCTTCTTTAAGAATGATCTAGTCATACTCACCTTTCGCTTCACATCTGTGCATCCTGTTTTTCCTTTCTACCTGCACACAGAATTTTAAATACAAGAAGACGTTCTGTTTTTGTGTTGCTGATGTTGGGAGGTAAGGAATAACTGAGTTAATAGTCAAGCAATCCTATCCTTTGGTGTAAAGGCAGCTAGCAGCTGCCTAAGCAAGACAGAGTCATGTGAAAGCCCAACTGCATTAGCCTGATGTGATTCTTAAAGATCTGAAGCAGTGGTAGACTTGTAGACTATAATCTGTGAATATTATGCAGCTATAAGAGGCAAACATCAATAACAAAATCTAAAAAAAGAAAATTATTGGCTTTTCTTCAGTTTTAGGAGTGAACAATGGAATGCATATCCCTTTATGAAGTTGTATCCAACAAGAAGAGTTCTAAACACCCTTCTTTTGGCTTATAGTAATAGATATGTTGAAGGAGGCAAAACACTGATGGAAAGCAGATTAAGGGGTCAGAAAAAAGCCAGTATATTTTTTTAGGAATTATATATTAGGGAAGTAGGGCATTTGTTGTTGCCCATTCCAGCTGAATTCTGAATATGGAAAATAAGCCAAAGAATGGGGTGTGCACTGTATTTTTTTCTTCCTACCCCAAGTTGTAGTGTCCCAAAATATGATTATAATAAGTAGCATGGAAGAAAGATGCATAGGTTGGCGAATCCCTATTAACAGTAATTGCACCTAATTTCTCCTGAAAACATGTTTGTTTTATTGTCGCCAACATTGTCAATTTCGGAAAGATCAGCTCATTTGAATGGCCTAGACCAACAAAATGTACTTTTAGAACTTAAAAGTGAAGAATTTATTGGAACCAGACCAGGCCAGTACACTCAGCATGCAGCAACATTATTATTATTTTATCACTGACAGACAGAGACTAGGAGTCCTACATTTTTCTTTGTTGAATGTCAAAGCACACTGCAATATTGAGGCCCATCCTAGGAGAAGGGGTGGAGCATTGTAGCATAGTGAAGTACGCATGATGAAGTACTGTCACATGGCAATCATCTACTATGGCAGTGGAATTCAGTTCTTGAATAGAATCATTAGGCTTCTTATTTACAATACAGGTGATTAAAATTCAGCAGAAGTTTATCACTTATAAATATGTTACACTATGTGAGGTAGATTGACTTTTGATGTGTGTGTGTGTGTGTGTTTGTGTGTTTGTGTGAGTGAAAATGCCCCAACAAGATACATTTGATGGCTAGAGATACTCAGGCTCAAACCCTGTACCTTGGGTACAGGTAAAAAGAGCCTAAAGTCCCTAGCCACCATCACTTGTGAATTTGTGCCTCACATTTTTGTTCTGTTCCTCTGGTTTTCAGGAGTGGTAAAACAAAACCTTTTATTCTAGCAATTTTCTAAGGTTATAAAATCAGTATTTGAAATGTGCCCCTATTTTGGGGCTGTATTCCCCCATTATTGGCTTTGTTCTGTATTTTTGTGCTAGGAGGTTGAGAGCTGTGGTGAGAAGTGAGAAATGAATTCACTAAATGATATGATAGCCATTTAAGTTTGTATTCCTGTCTTTTAAGAAATTGTGGGTTTAGGTTAGTGGTATGTTGCTTTGACTGTAGTGCATAGGGTTCTATGTTCAAGACTTGGCAGTGAAATGTATGGTTGTAACACAACATTTTATGCAAGCAACTTTCCAAAATTATACAAGCAATGTTTAAAATGTATCCCTGTTTTTTGTCTTTTTGCCCCCCCCCCCCATTGAAAATAAGTTTAGGAAGCTGTGCAACATGCCTATGGCTTACACTACTGCGATTCTGTATGTATATATTATCTGTGGAAGTAGACTGTTATCATGGAAGTGTTCTGAATAGGGCAGTTTTGTCATTATTGGTGCATGCATTTTGTTTCATTGCCTACTGGAAAAATGTTCAAACAATAAATTTAAAATGCACTCCAACTTAAGTCTAACAAGTGTGCTGTATTATACAAGGAATATAATTTAATACAATCAGGAAGGTGAATCAAGGAATGCATACATGTATACATGGCCCTAAAAATGTGTTTGAAAACAGCCGAGAGGAAAGTGTGAAAGGCTCAAAATCATGGGCAAATTTTAATGTTTGCTCTTGTTACCAAAGCAATGGATGAAGGTAAAACAGTTCACACCACATTACCTTGACCTGGCCAAGCTTTTTGAGACAATCCCCTACTCAGGTGTAGTACAAACGGTGAATAATGTAGGAGCAAACACTTACATCAGCTGCATTGCCAACTTGGCTCACAGGATGCAGGAGATCAAAACAGGGGAACAGACCAGTCACCAATGGAGTCCCCCAGGGTTTGGTGCTGAGACTTTTTCTGTTTGGCATATACATCTCAAAAGTAAAAGGAAATGCCAAAGAGCTTTGGCCAGCTAAGTTTGAGATGACTGCAAGCTAGGAGAAGTTATTGAATCCCCAAATGACTTAACCATCATGTAGGAATGCTTGTCCCAAATAATAATTGGTGTCAAAATCATGACAATGCCCTCTGAGAACTGATCCGATTGTTTGGCATTTGGGAACTTGTGTGCACAGTGACCTAACATTTGACCAGCATGTGCCCAGAGTCATAAGAAAGCCTTTCTATATTGCACAGCATATAAACAAATTGATTGTGACTAGATCTAGAGATGTTGTTGTCCCCCTTTACAAAGCTCTCATTATGTCAGTCATTTTGTATAATGCCCACTTTGGCATGTATCTATCCAGCCTCATGCAACAATTGGAATATCTTCAGGGATACCTTACTAAAAGGATACAAGTCCTAAACAATAGGTCTTGCATAGACCACCTCAAAGATTTATTATTATACTCAGTATCCTACAGAGTGCTTAGAGGTGACGTGTCTGGCATACAAAGCATCCTCCTACATAATACAGGTGGACCTACTGAACATCAGCAAGTCAAATGGCATCAGAAATACTCAGTCCAGGTATCTAAACTGAATGTTGTGGAGAGTTGGATATATATTACAGAGGCTACCACTTTTCCGGAACAGACTATCCTTAAAAATAAATCAAAGCTTATCCATCCATATTCAAATGCAACTTGGATCTAAGGATTGGTAATAGAAAATGTACTCCAGGATTTCCCCTCATTGTTCTAATGGATAGAGGCAGTTCCTAAATGTTGAATCATTTACATGACCACCTTAAATTATCTATGGTATGATCACAGTTGTTCTCACTAGGGCTAATATACAGTTATCAGCCATGGGGATAGCTAAGACCTATCAGAAAATGTTAATTCAAGCACAAAAAGAGAATTGGCTAAGCTTAAAATGTCCTCCAAGTGAACCTATGTTGTGATAGCAAATAGTATTACCCTTTTTAGTTCACTAAGTGCCCCTGTCACCCTCCACCTCCCCCAGTCTTTAACAGCTTCCGGTGCCTATGTGTCTATGTCTGGTTCAGGACATTTTGAATGACATCTTCTGGAAAAAAAATATTAGGTGAACTAAAAAGTTCACTTGCTCTTTTTGATTTAAGTAAATTCTTAAGCTGCTTATCTGTATTTCAAACTCTGTGTCTGTATTTTACTGCATTTGGTGTTTCTCTTTACTCTCTATGCACAGCTAATTCAAGTTGTTTATGTCACTTGAGTTTTAGCAGGTTATTATCATATTCTCTGTAAGGTATGGCTTGTGGGGAAACAATTGTGGTACAAATCATTTTTGTCCATCAGGAGCCTTTACAATCCCAACATGTGAAATAACTGATTTAAACGCAGGAGGGAAAAATAGTAGTGGCTGGGGACATAAATTTATCAGAAGCAGGCTGGAATAATGTTGATTCAACAATGGTAGTAAGGACATTATTCACAATATATGTTCAGAATTTAAAAAAAAAGCCTACTAGGGAACAGAACATACATTTGTTTTGTGTTCCTTTACCACTGTTGATGTGCAATGATCATAGGGTTATAAAGATAAATCTGCTGCTAGATAATTGTTTCAAAGGGAAATCTAAACCAATGCTCAGAAGATTAATAACAGATTATATGGAGGTAAAACAGTCACTATTTGAAACTAATTGAAGTGATGTGTTCAGTGGAAAAAAAAATGCAGAAGGAATGTGAAAAGTTTTGAAAAATAAACTATTTGAATATAAAAAAATGAAGCAATGTCTAACATCAGGATCTAGGTACACAGAGTCAGGTAGATATATTTCCATAAGGACAAGATACTTGATTAAGGTAAGAGACAAAAAAATATATAAGAAATGGAAAACTGGTTGAACTACAACTTTGAAAATGAAAATGAACAAGCTGGACTGACAAATTAAAACGTGGTGTGAGACAACATCAAGAGAAATTAGGAAAAAATTGATATAAAGATATTGAGCATACTAGGAAACCATTTTATAGTTATATAAGATATGGAATGAGTAAAGACATATAAATTGATAAACTATGTATAGATTCTAAACTTTATTCTCAGACACAACAGATTGTACACATGTTTAAATAGTCTTATATAAAGCAGTTTGGCTCCACAAAAAAACAATGACTTTTGGCTTCTGCCGTTAGGGGTCACCACAGCGGATCACTGGTCTGCAGATTGACAGGCAGTGGTGTTTTTACGGTGTCGAGTTCCAGCCCGACATGCAACCTTCACAGAAAGCACATGCACACACACACAAACCTACATGTGTGTCTTTAAAACTCACCCGAATGCAAGTAGGACATGCAAAGTATGTGATAAATTGTTCTAGTGACATCCAGTTAATCTCAGGTACTGAAATCAGATTAGATTATATTAAAAACAAACTATGCAAACTGGACCCAAACAAAGCACAGGGAAGAGACAGAATTAGTAATAATGACCTAAGAGTACTTCAGCAAGAACTTACTTATTATAGTTAAAATTTACTAGGTCATATAAACACTGGGAGAGTCCTCAAGACTGGAGACATGCACATGTTAAACCTGTCTTTAAGGGAAACACCTTTAAGTTTACTTTCATGTTGTAGACAAATAATGGAGAAGGTAATGGTAGATAAGTTATTGTCCAAACAGGAAAGGTTGGGACATAAAACCATATATCAGCATGCATATTTTGAAAATAGATCTACTACAACCTGTAACATAATGTTCTATAATAACTGTCTTAAGGCTTTCCCGGTTAGGGGTTGTCACAGCGGAACTCCGGTCCACTAATGATTGGCAGTAGATTTTTATGTGCTGGCTTGCTGGGCCTAAAGCACAACCTTCAATGAAGGAACGCCCATTCACGCATGTCGACACACAGAAGACGCTCTAACTGAGAATCGAACGTGCAACGTCTAACTGTGAGGCGACAACGCTACCACAGCAGCACCACCACTGCAGTGTTATGTTCTATAATAATAAATAAAACTTTATATAGATTTAACTTTCACCTATTCCCCCTCTAGGACCCTCCGAACCTCTAACCAGCAACTCCTCGATATCTACCACCCAAAGAAAACTGTGGGCAAGCTACTATATAAGTGGTCTGTGGCCCAAGCCTGGAATAAACTTCCTTTACACATTCACTCCATTACCCACTCATTACATTGCAAAAAGGAACTCAGACTTCATCTACTTAACACCAATACTTGCCCTTGCCAGGACACTACCTAACCCCTCCATACCCTTGTATTTCATTCCTATCACATATGTATTTTTATACTAGGCTTTGCCTGCTTCACTTATTAACCCAATAATTATTTAACTAGTACATTCAACCTCACATTATTGAAAGCCTAAATTCTGCTGTCCATTTTTGTATTTTTTTGTACAATGCTACTTGTATTTTATTAAGTGTCTGTTTCTTACACCTGGATTCTTGACCTACTGTATTGACATTTTATTATACTGTAAACTGTTTTTGTAACTGGAGCCTTTCTCCTTGGGTCTCCACTGAAAATGGGCTTGTAACCCAACGGGACAAACCCGGTTAACAAATGTCAATAAATAAATAAATAATAAATAAATACATTGGAGGCAGACATTCAAGTTTTTTTCTACTATCAGATGGATGGTGGCAGTAACTTGAAGTGATTAGGGCATGATGTGACTGATATCGCTGCATGCCTGTGTGCTTTAGGCATGAAAACAAGAAAATGTCACTGAGATGACCGGGTTTAAATGACCTGTTCCTTTGCTATTTGTTCCCATGAGTCCACGCTGGTCCAACATCCAACTTTGTACTTCTACTAGAATTTCATGAGTCAGAAGTAACACATTTAAGAGGAGAAATTGTTTTGACACTAGAAAATGTACAATGACTCCCAATGAATGGCAAATGACAGAAAAAAAAACTAAATACATTAAAAAATTGTAGTATAGCGGCATTAGCTTAGTGAATGGAAGAAAAACATATAAGTATTGTGATAAGACTATTAGGAAAGTACTGGAACAAATCATTTTAACAAAAATATTGGCTTGTTTTGTACATTTGGGTAAAAGAATGCAGTGTCTGTCTTCACAACTTCATGATTTCAGGAATGTATCTTGGGTAAAACAATTTTAACTTGATTCAATTAACACAGGTTAAACTTAAAGGGCAATTACCTCCTCATTGCACTATTCAGACACATATCATGGATACCGTGACATCTCAGTTTTAATGTAATGTTTGTTCCATTATGTTAAGAGTAGTAGTTGGTAATTTTAAATTCATGTAGCAAACTTCACAGCAGTAACATACCAAATTGTACACACTCCCTTTAATCTTTTTGTTTTATGATGGTTTAAAACTTGCATATTCTTCTTGATTGTCATGTTCTTATGTTAATAATGTTCATCTAAGCAACATGGTATCAGCTTTTTCAGGAAAAATAAACTTAGATTCAGATGGAAATTTTTGTGCCCACTGCCTGCAATGAAACATTTATCCAGTTTGTCAACATCATCTATGAGCTGTTTTATCAGTTTTATTACTCAGTTTTTCCTACAGTATCCTAAGTGATATTACTGATAACACAAGAATAGCATATGGGTAGACAGGCTACTAGTAAGAAAAGAACACCATAAAGGGGAGTATGCATCTGTAAGGACAGTAACTGGTAAAACAGAATCAGTAATAAAAAAGGCGCGCCATGGGGCTAGGGTGCAACATCGGAATGCAGATCACCCTTCCCATCCTAAATCAAGTACTTAAGAGAGAGAAAGAGTAGTATCACATCCTTAACTCATTAATAGGCAGAGTGTGGGGGTATCCAACGACAAAATGAGAAATTAGAAAGAGGGAAGTAGATGGGGTTGGCGTGTCCTCCACCACCTAGCCATTTCTGCTGTTAGGCTGCTCGTCTTGCACTCGCTCACTCCCTGGGTGTTTTACCCCCCCCAACAAACCTAAAAAAGAAAACAAAGTAAACGGGAATACCCCTACACTGGTCAGCTACCTGGGACTACCTACTGAATTATTCAATTAACTAGTGTCTCATTCCTTGGGTGTTTTAACCCCCACCCAACAAACCTAAAAAAGAAAACAAAGTAATCGGGAACACCCCTACACTGGTCAACTACCTGGGACTACCTACTGAATTATTGAATTAACTAGCATCTCACTCCTTGGGTGTTTTATCCCCCCAACAAACCTAAAAAAAAACAAAGTAAACGGGAATACCCCTACATTGGTCAACTACCTGGGGCTACCTACTGAATTATTGAATTAACTAGTGTGTATGTATCTGACCCACACTACTGGATTAATTTAATTGTACATTGTACCCTACCCATAGCAAGCACTCTAGCAGCCTACAGCAGCCCTTTACCCCCCCCCCAGTTGCTTTCTTTTTTCCTGTAGTTTTTCAATAAAAAGCCTACTAAAGTCTCTGTCTCCCATGCCATTTCTCCACTAGGTGGCAGCAGACTCTCACTACAGTGCAACACTTGCTTTCCTGATTGATGTCCCACTACCTAACCAAAGCTATCATCTTTTAGTACACCAAACCTAAAGGTAAGGACAAATATTAAAGGAAATAGCCCATCTCTGCCCTGTACCCCATATCGGACTAAACTTCCACCCCAACATACCTCACTCTAGACTTTACACTGCCGCATTACAGAGCCCCCACTAACTGATAGTTTTTTCTGCTGCTCCCACTCTTACCTGGATCTTCCCGCTCCATTCGCCCTGCGGGCTCACTCCACTCCCCTACCCTGTCCCCAATTTCAACCCGCCCCCAGTGCCTGTACTTTTATCCCCACCCCAACCCCTCCCCACCACACCCACCCTACAGCTAATCACTCCCATCCACACCCTAACTAAAGCAAACCACTCCCAACCACAAACAGATGCTTACCCCACACATTCCATACACTATGGCCACGCCATCCACACACACATTGCTACTAACCAGCTTTCTTATCCCACTCTACTATCTAACCTTCCTGACAAGTCTCCCTAACACACACCAATCTCTAAACCCCAAAGCCACCATCTCTGACCTCCCTTACACATCCACAGCTTATAACCTAATCTCACCTGAACTATATTCCTCCAAACCAAGCCATTATTTCAAACCATCAACACTCTCTACTTGTTCCCCCCACCATCACTTTCATACTATCACCTCAAAGAAAAAGCTCCCCCTCAACAACTCTTCCTTCCTATTCCCCATTCATCACCTCCAACACCTTTTTCTCAACTACCTGTCTCAATCAAGCAACATCCACACTAACCCTGGACCCTACTCAGCCAGCATCCAAAGCAACAGCCCCATCAAACCTCACAAACCAAAAACCATCCGGATAACCACCTTCAATGCACAAAGCCTAAGAAACAAAATCTCCAACCTACATGCCTGGCTTGTACACAACCAACCTGATATTACAGAAACCTCTGAGACACTGCTTAAACCCTCCATATCTGACAACAAAATCCATCCTCCTGGCTACAAAATCCTACGCAATGATAGGACCCAGAGAAAAGGTGGTGGTGTAGCTATTTTCTACCCATCCACCCATACTCCATACACCAACCCCATCCCCACCTTCTCCAATGCCAAAATAACAATAGGGTATTTAAAGCTTAATTACTGCAAATATTTATGCATCTGCTTTATCTATATCCCTCCAGGCAATAACACCCAAACACTAGAAGACATACTATCCTGGTTTAGCTCCAATATAATACTCAAAACCTATATCATTGGTGACGTAAACATCAACTAGGCATCCATCAACTCGAGCACCATATCCCGGTCAGTCAATCTGTACAACTTCACCCAACTCATTAACCTTCCAACCAGGCCCAACAAAGATGGAACCTCTGGTACCATCATAGACTGGATACTCACTACCCACCCCCACCTTGCCTCTCAAGCCAGTCTTCTACCCGATCCACTCAGCAACCACCTGCCTGCCTTCATTGACCACATATCCCCCACCCCCCTAAAACATCACCAATATATCCTAACCTGCAACTTAACCTCCTACAACCCACACACACACACACAGAATGCCTTAAACATATAGACTGGTCACCCCAAAAAACTCTCCCACTTGACAATGCATTATCCTATTTTAACAATACATTCCTAACCATCCTAAATCAACATGACCCTAAGATCCAAAAGAATCAAATCAAATCCATGCCCCTGGCTATCACATGAAACTAGAAACATCATGCATCAGTGTGACATAAAATGGAAACAATACCAAAAACAAAACACAACTAGATCCCTCCTAGACTTTAAACAACTACGTAACTTAGCCAAAAAATTATTAAACAAAGACCACAAAAACTACTACAATAACCTCCAATCCATTCACTCATCCAATGTAAAAAGATTTTGGAGCTCCATGTCCTCCATCCTTCACCCAGGCAATAAAAGCAACCCATGAACAGACCCCACTTTCGCAGATCTGCAAACTGCCACTAATTTCAACCATTTCTTCATTGATATTATTGCTAAACTATCATCCTCCATCCCTGACCACTCTTCCTGCACCTCCCCAGCAGCAACCCTCCTCCCTCTAACCCTCCTCCTTCCTTCCCTTTTACCCTCAAACCCATCCCCACAAACACAATAAAAAGACTTCTCCTCAAGCTAAAATCCTATCGTAATGCACCAGACAATCTACCAACCTCCTTCCTCAAAGACTCCGCGGAAACCATTGCCTACCCTGTATCTATTCTAATAAACAGATCTATACAGAAATCATACATCCCTACCAACTGGTGCCAAGCATACATCATTCATCTTCATAAAGGTGGTAAAAACATAGATACAACCAACTTCAGACCTATAGCCATACCTCCCTCCCCCCCCATAAATACTTGGAAAAAAACATCCATGCCCAAATCATGCAATATCTCAACCTAAGCAAACTTCTCTCCCACACCCAACATGGCTTCCGCCCCGGCCACAGTACCATCACTGCCCTCCTTTCCTTTCTAGAGCCCATCAGCCTAGCACGTGATAAGGGCAATTATGTATCATCACTATTCTTAGACCTTTCAAAAGCATTCAACACCATCTCCCATCCTCTACTTCTATCCCAGCTCTCATCATTAAATCTCTCTCCCTCCACCCTTGCTTGGTTCAGCAGCTACCTATCTAACCATCAACAAGCCATCCAGTGGAAGGAATATACCACTCCTTTCCTACCCACACCCACCGGAGTCCCTCAAGGCTCAGTTCTTGGTCCTCTGCTCTTTAACATATTTATCAACAATTTCCACCTCTCCATCTCCTCCATCATCCAATATGCAGACGACTCCACTATCATCTCCTCTACCACCTCCCCCACTGAACTACTAATAAAAACCTAGCTTGCCTTCTCCAAAACCGAATCTTGGATGAAAGCCAGTCACCTTGCCCTAAATGCCTCAAAAACAAAACTAATGATCTTTACCCCTACTAGAAATTCCACTTTAGATAGAAATCTGTTCTGCATTACAAGCCACAATAAAACTCCACTAGAAATAGTCCCCTCAACCAAACTGCTAGGAATCATTATTGATGAAAACCTAAAGTTTGATTCCCACATATACTCCGCCATCAAAAAAAACCATCAGAAGATAAGTCTCCTATACAGACACAATTGCTACTTCAGCTCCTCCACCTGGCAAACACTTGCAACTACCTTCCTCTTCCCATCCCTCATGTATGACACTCCACTATTTACCAATCTCCAAATAGGCCTGCTCTCCAAACTAAAAGCCTGCTATCACTTAATTAGCAAATTTGCTACTAACTCCAAAAGCTCATCCCATCACTGCCACTCACTACTCAACCTCAAATGGCTAGAACTCCCCAAAAACCTTAGATATTTTCAACTCACCACTACTCACAAGCTCATCTTCAAACCTTCTGACTGTCTAGTCCTAGCCACAGCACTAACACCCTACACCCCCCCCCCACGCTCCCTAAGATCAGAGAACCAAAATCTGCTTCAAGTACGCAAACCCTCTCATCCTCCAGGTCAACTACTATTATCTTTCACAATAGCCAAACTTTGGAACTCTCTCCTCTTTCACCTATGTGACATACCTAACCATAATAACTTCAAAAGCCAGCTCTTCATACATCTATCCTCCAAATGGGAATGTCCCTCTCATGCTCCTACCTAAATTACTTCTCAACCAACTGTCTTCCTACCCCCCTTTTTTGTTCTGTTAAACATGTATCTAATTCAGCTTTGTCTCTGTCAACCTGGTTTATCCTGATGTATTGATTTAAATACTGTTCATTAAGTAACATAACATAACCTTACATATATGTAAATATTATCATGTAATGTAATATATATGTTCTTGTGGAGCTTTATGTAACATATGTTCTTGTGGAGCTTTTCTCCCTGGGCCACCACTGAAAACGGGCCATCTCGACCCAGTGGACTACCCCGGTCAACAAATGCAAATAAATAAATAAATAAATGGGAGGAAGCAAACAAGTGTAATCTGGGAGCATTTCAAATAGGCATGCACATGAATTAGCTTTGGTATACAAAAGAAAGAAAGAAGAGGACTAAAACTGTGAAAACTAGCTATGTATGACAACATCCATACTTTCTCACAATAGGATTGGCATTTAGTATAAGAATGCTGGGGTTCACCAAGGAAGAAAAAGTAGCTGAACACTAGATGAAGAAGAAAGTGTATCTAACAGAGCCATGGTAGTGGGGAAAATAGCATGAAAAGTATAAGGAATGGCTTTGTGTGGGTCACAAGAATCATTTCAGTTTTAAATTATTAAGGACAATTTCATATTTGTTTATTTAATTAATTAGCTATGAAAGCTCACTGGGCATTAGTACCTCTTTTCAAGAGTAAAACACTTTGAGTGACACTTTCTCATGGTCTTGCAGTGGCAGATAGAGATGTACTGAAACATTTCCAGGACTACAGGATGAAGGTTGTTAGCAACCCATAACCTCAATCTTCTACACTGCAAGACATCATGAATTCTCTACAAGATTCTGTTCTTTCTTCACTAAATTTATTGGTGTTGTATGTCATCTATCTGTAAATGCATTGCAATATGCCACACCAAAGAAATGTGCACGGTGGAGAAGGGAACAGGAGGTAATGTAAATTCAGTACCTGACACAATTAAGTAGCATAAATGCTCAATGAATGAACCGGGTCTGGAAAGCATGGCATATGCAGTATTCACTGTATAGTCCTTCAAAAAAGTATTGGTTTCCCTTATCAGATTAATTATTAAAATCACCTATAACCAATGGGTTTGTTTCAGTATTAAAAGTTCCTTTTTTAGATGAGTATATAGAAATGTTATATACACAGTGATCATTATATTCCTGTTTTTCTCTAACTTTTACTATGTTCATCATTTGGAGTTGTCTCATTTCTTTTTAATTAATCAAAACAAAAAAGTTTGCATTGGTGAACATACTTTGTAATATCATGTATTATATTTTAGAAACTGCCAGTGTACAACAAGGTTTCTCTTACCAATTACTTTAAGTCTTTGAAAAAAAGTCAAACAGTTGCGAGAAGTTTTGAACCCTACATCTTCAGTACACAACCCAATAGACCCAATTCCAGAATCAAACAATTAGAACAAGACTAAAACTAGAATAATAAAAAAAAAAAACAGCCAGATGAAAAAAAAAAAAATACATTTGGTTTAAGTTCTTAAATTTTATACTAACAAATGAACTGCTTCAGAACAAAATCATACATAATGCAATTGACATCAATATATATTTAACTGTCACATGATGTTGAAGCACCAATACCTGTGGTTGTACTTGTCAATGCAATTCTAAATCAAAATAAAAATGAAAATAATGTTAAGAATTATGATTGTGACCATAGCAATGAGTGCATATCATCAGAACAATTCTAAAAATTGTCATCCTGTAATACTATATGCTAGTGTTGTATATTTAGTATTTCATTAACTCACAAATTGTTAAGGTAGAATTATCAAACTTTTTTGGGTCAAGTCAATGGATATGACTTGTCCCTTATGCAACACCTGTGTTAAAACCAGTTCTGATATTTTTGCTTAGGTTTTGGATGGAGGATATGCCCCACTAACCCCTGCAGGATCCATGTTAAAGCCAATTTACAGGTCTGAATGGGATAGGAATCAATGTTTTGTAATGGTGTTTTTAGTGGTCAATGAAATAAAAAGTCAGTGATAAATAATAGAATTTCATATACATACATACATACACACACACACACACACACACACACACACACACACACACACACACACACGCACACACACACACACACACACACACACACACACACACACACACACACATATATATGTATATGAACGCTACAGAATCCTGAAAGCCCAAAACAAACATGAAGCCCAAAATCCTGAGACCAAAATCTTGAGAGTTCAAAATACTGAAAACTTAAAATACTGAAAACACACAGGATACCAAAACTTACTATATTCCAGCTCAAGTACATACAGAAACAAATAAAACACAAACCATATTACTCTTCTGCGAGTATAAGCAGTGCCCCCTGCACCTACCATGTGGGGGGCTGCACCTCCCAAACCCCTGCTACTTAAATACATCAAGTCTGAGATTGCATTTAGTGTAATGAAGTGCAATTTCAGAGTTGATACATTTAAGTTGCAGGGGGTGTGCAGGGGGGCTTGCCCTCCTGTGTATAGTTGAAGGGTAATATGTTTCTGTATGTACTTGTGCTGGAATATAGTGAGTGTTGGTATCCTGTGTGTTTTGAGTTTTCAGTATTTTGAGTTTTCAATATTTTGAACTTTTGAGATTTGGATCTCAGGATTTTGGGCTTTCAGGATTCTGTAGCACTGCTATATATATATATATATATATATATATATATATATATATATATATATATATATATATATATATATATATATATATATATATATATATATATATATATATATATATATATATATATATATATATATATATATATATATATATATATATATATATATATATATATATATATATATATATATGGTTTACTTTTATTTAGCTGAATTAAACAATGCTGAATTGCTACTAATTCGAAACAAAAATGCAAAATTTATAATGTTGAATACAAATAAAGTCACACTCCGAAGTGGTGAATGTTCGAATTTGGCATAACTCAAACATTCACCACAGTTCCAGAAACAGTGTTACTGTGACTTGCACAGTAAAAAATGTGTTTGCGGGGAGGGGAAGCCCCTGCACCCCCCCCACATCCCCTGCTACTTAAATATACAAACTCCGAGATTGCACTATAGTGAGGGAAAGGGTACATTTCCCGATCCCCATTATAGTGCTATCTGCATCACAATGTCGAACCTTACAACAGCGAATGCTGTATTGCATTCAACTGTTGTAAGGTTCGACACTGTGGCATTAAGTTTTTCATTGTGCGAAACATCACTTCCGTACAAAATGTAAATTGCACGAAGTGTGATCGACAAAATGATGTACAGCCTATATATATATATATATATATATATATATATATATATATATATATATGTTGATCCTTCATCAATTCCCAAATATTTATATACTCCTTCCTGCTCAAGTTTCTTTATATCAGATTCCTGTCCCAGACAGATGTTTTCTTGGTGTTGCAGCTTTCTTCCTTTAAATGTTACTTTTGCACATTTATCAAGACCAAATGACATTGTTATATCATCTGAGAAAGTTTTGACCACTTGTAGTTGTGCTTTCAGCTTCTCATATGATGAACTATACAGTTTTAAGTTATCAACAAAAAGAAGGTGAGAAGTCTTTACACTATGTTGTTTTCTAGGAGTCAAACTGTAACCATGACATAATTTGTTAAGTAGACAGCTTAATGGGTTAAGGGCAAGACAAAAGAGCAATAGGGTCTATCTGACAAAGAGTCACTTTGGAATATCCCACTTTGAATTTTTAACCCTGGGATAATAATCTGTCCTTTATCATGGCTTAGCTGTAATGTGGTTTACTACTGTTTCATGGTCACTGTAATGTAATTGATCAATGTAGACTGCATTGTATACACCTGTAAGCCCTCCTTTATCCATGAATGTGGGATGCTGTCAAGCACTTTTTTGTAATCAGTACATGCCATACTTAGATCATTCTCATCATTACAATTCTGCATTATAACTTTATTTAGCAATAACTGATCCTTTGTTCCATATGACTTTCTTTAATTACTCGCTTGTTCTATTGTCGTGATTGTGTTTTATTCTAAATAGCTATGATCTCAGTTGGCATCACTTTCAGTATATAATTGATATTTCATTGGAAGGCAAGTTACTGGTCTATAATTTTTGGGATAGTTTGCAGGTTCACTTTTAAGAAGGAGAATATTTTTTTTTCTATTGTTAACCAAGTTGATGTCTTTTTCGGATGTGCATATAAATAATTCTTACTCAGGGCTAAATCTTCATGTAAAGATATTAATACTTTTAGCCAGAAGTTAGGTACTGCACTTGGGCTTGGAGTTTTACAGTTAGGAGCTTTTCTTAATTGTGTTTCAATTCCTTTAGCTGTTACTTCATCCCATTTCATATCCTGTACATTTGGCAAGTTCAATACTTGAACTCTCTTTTTTAATTTCTCCCAGGTCTTTTAGGTTTCCAATACCATGATGGGAATGGACCCCATTCCAAAGTCAAAGTGTGATTAAAGTTCATCAAATTAGTATTGTTTCATTCTTTGATGTTAGCTAGAAGAGCTCTTCACAGCACCCACAATGTGCCCAGTATTGACTCCTTCTGCAGGTCATACGGTGTTACATGTATCAGTAACATATCTAAGTACAATTGAAAATTCTTTTTTATAAAACCCATTGATCCTACTACTGTTGCAATTGTCTGGATATCCATCTTCCACATTGTCCTAATTTCTGCCTGTAAATCCCGGTATTTTATTATTTTCTGTCTTTCTGTACTTAAGACACTGTAGTCACTGGGCGTAGCAATTTCTATGATCAATGCTATTTTTGTCTTCTTTTCATGGACAACTATATGTGTTTTTCTCGCACTTATTTTTTGAACTGTTGGCAATGAGTGATCCCTTGTGATGTAAAGTTCAACATTTTCTATAATGCTTTGTGGCTCATGTTTCCAGTGTTTTTCAGCTACTTTGATATTATAGTGTTTGCACAATCCCCAGTGCAACAGTCTTGCTACATTATTATGCCTTTCAGTATAAATCCTTCTGCCATTAGTGTATCACAACCCGCAACAAGATGTGTAACTGTTTCCAATTCTGTTTTACAAAACATACATTTGTCTGTTTCTTCCACATGTTCAATGCTGTTGTTGTGTCTTTCGGCTTTTCCCGGTTAGGGGTCGCCACAGCAGAACTCCGGTCTGCTAATGATTGGTAGTTGATTTTTACACGCCGAGTTACCAGCCCTGATGCACAACCTTCAACGAAGGTACGCCCATTCACGCATGTCTCCACGTAGAAGATGCTCTAGCTGAGAATCGAACCGGACAGCGTCTTACTGTGAGGCAACAACGCTACCGCAGCACCACCAATATTAACCTTTCATTTTATGACTTAAATTCACCTCTCCTTAATCCTGATCAACATGAGGGTGTTCCACGAGTTTTCAATAATTACTACTATATGTATGCATTTTCCACATTTTTTGCCTAATCATCTGATCCTTCATCTTATATTCTTTTTTTTTTTCTTTTTTTTGGCACATTTATTTGCTGCCTGATTTTTATCTACTTCTGGTTTGATTTGCATTCCCACTTCACATAGATATGCTTCTGCTAAACTAAGCAGGGAAGTCATCTTAGACTTATTCTTTTAATGTTTTAAAACATTAACTATGTTTGGGTCTTTTGAGGTCAGTAGATATGTATGCAGTCTTATGATTGCAGATCTATATATGTGATCAGTTTCGCGGAGACACATACCTCTTTCAAAACGGGGAATATGTAGTCTTTGTATACACTGACTTTTATAAATCATATGATGATCATAAAGCAAACTTCTTGTTTTCCTGTCCTACTGATCCAACACCTTCTGGGCCAGTCAGTCACCCCAAAACTGTAAGTGAGGACAGGAAGAGCAAACTGATTTATAGCTTGAACTTTATTCTTAGATGCCAGCACTGTATTCAGTATTAATTTAAGTCTTCTATAATATTCCTTACTAAGTTTTTTTACATTTGTTTATATTTTATTGTTAATCACTCAATTTCCAAATATTTATACACTCCCTCATGCTCAAGTTCTTTAATATCACATTCCTGCCCCAAGCTGATGTTTTCTTTGTGCTTCAGCTTTCCTGCTTCAAAGGTTGCTTCTGCACATTTATCAAGACCAAATGACATTCTTACAGTAGCTGAAAACGTTTTGCCCACTTACAGTTGTGCTTTCTGTTGCTCTTCTGATGATCTATACAGTTTTAAATCATCCACAAAAAAAGATCAGAAGTCTTTACACTGTTGTTTTCTGGGAGCTAAATTGTAGCCATGACCTAATCTGTTAAATAGACAGTTTAATGGGTTAAGGGCAAGATAAAACAGAAGCAGTCACAAAGAGTCACCCTGGAATATCTTACTTTCTATTTTTATGCCTGGAATAATAATTTGTCCTTTATCATGGCTTAACTGCAAATTGATTTGCCACCATTTCATGGTCACTGTAAAATAATCAATTCATGTAGGGTGTACCTTATACATTTTTAAGCACTCTTTTATCCATGAATGTGGAATTCTGCCAAATGATTTTTGTAGTCTATCCATGCCATACTTACATTCTTTCCCTTTTTACAGTTTTCCATTATGACCTTATTTAACAACAAATGATCCTTTGTTCCACGTGACTTTTTTGTTACCCTTTTGGTTTATTGTCATGATTGAGCTTTCTTCCAAATGACTGTAAATTCTGTTGGCATCAGTTCCAGTGAATACTTTATACATTGTAAGAAGGCAAGTTATTGGTGTATAGTTTTTATGATAGCTTGCAGGTTCACTCAAGTAGGAGTATTGTTTTTTCTGTTGTTAGCCAGGTTGGTGTCTATTTGGAGTGTACATATAATTAGTTCCTACTCATGGCTAAATCTTTAAAGATGTTAATACTTTTAGCCAGAAGTTAGGTATTGCATATGGACCTAGGGATTTCCATTTAGGAGCTTTTCTTAACTTTCTTTCAATCTCTCTGACCGCTACTTCATGCCATTTCATATTCTGTACATTTGAACTTCTTTTTCTTTCTTATACTTCTATCCATTTAATATCATTGCTATGTTCCACAGGATCGTCATAGATATTTTTCCAAAATGTATCTATCTCTCTTTTTTTTTTTTTTGGTGGTGTTTCAATTCCATTTACCTTGTTTCCCATTTCACTATAAAACTTTTTGGGTCATCAGTAAATTGTTTATTTTGTACTTTTCCATTATATTTATCTGCATATCTTCTAAGTTTTTCTGCCTGTGCTGATATTTTTAGTTTGTTATTTGTGGTAGAACTCTCCCGTATGACATGGGCACTGGTGAACTGACATTAAGTGTCTTTGGAACCCAGTTGCAAACAATATCTTTGAGAAAGAGATGAAGGGGAAATTCAAAACAAAGTGGATTTCACAACTAACTTTAGGCTTTTTGGACAAAGGTTTTCTTACCCTTTTTAATCTATTCTTCTGTGGTATACATGTGTACAGTCAGATGAAACAGTTATAATGAGAACTAGATCCTTTGGAGTGTATCTCTTCTGTGTCCAATTAAGTTTATTAAAAATTAAAACTGATTTTATTATATGACATCAAGTTATCAGTTTCAACATTTGAGTAGGGGAAACATCTTGGGAGGGTCTCCAAATTCTTCTGTACCTCAAACAATAGATCTTATTCAAAAAAATCTAACCCAAAAGCTCACTTGCTGTGGAGACATACACCTTAACCCAGGACCCACTTCTTCACCCCATCCAAATCTAAACCAACCAAACCCTCTTTATAGCAGGACAACCTCATCTCTTCTTCTCTTAAACATTAATGTAAGAAGCATACTTAACAAAGTTCAGGACCTTCATGCCCTATTAGCATTATATAAACCAGATTTAGCCATACTAACTGAAACTTGGCTTAGACCGGAACATCATGATAATGAGATTACACCCCCTGGCTATAATATTATATGGAAGGATAGAACAGGGAAAAAGAAGGAGGTGTAGCTATAATGTATCAAAATCATCTCATATTGGAACAAGTTAGCTACAACCCCCAAGAAGTCAATGATATTGAACTCATTCTTGCTAAATTAAAATTAACTCTAACAAACATGTAGTTATAGCAGTTGTCTACATCCCACCAGAAAGCAACATTGCCACTATCAAGAAACTTTTACACTGGATGTCTGTCTCCCATCCACAAGAGACCATACTCTTAGGAGATTTTAACATTGGCTGGTCTGACTGTATCAAATACAATCCCTCTACCCATATCAATCTACATGGGTTTACTCAAATCATAGACATCCCCACACGAATCGATAAGAAATCCAAACGTCATTCCATCCTAGATTGGAAACTTCTGTCTGACCCCACCATAGCACACCAATCAGGGTGCCTACCAGACAGCTTGAGCAATCACCAACCAACCTACCTTATTAGGAATAAATCCCACCATAGTAACCAATTCACTCTTTGAATAGTTCGCAACAAAAAGAACCTCAAGCCAAGGACCTAAACTACTGTAAATGGTCGCCCCTAAAACACCTACCCCTAGATGAAGCAGTAGATTGCTTTAACTCAACCTTTCTCAAAATTCTAAACCATCATGCACCAGCCCGAACCATCAGAGTTAAGACAAACTATGCCCCTTGGTTAACAAAAGAAACTAAATCCATAATGAAAGACAGAGACAGAGCCTAGGCTCAATATCATAAACTTAAAACCACAACCTCAAAACAAACCTACTTAGCACTCCGGAACAAGACCAAACAACTTATAAAACTGGGTCTATATCAGAACATCAAAGTTTTAAAACTTAGAATGTTCTAATATCGACTCGTTTTAATCAAATGCTAAAAATAGTGAAGCTGCAGAACACTGAATTCTTTCCTAGGGAAAGATTTCGGTTGACCGGTTCTGTGGCTTTGCTATTTTCAGCGCTGTGGTGGAGATTTACGTGTCAGTTTCAGGTAAGTGTGCAATTGTGTGGTTGTTAGGATTAGGGCATGGATTAGGTGAGTTAGGGTTAGGGCACAGATTAGGTGAGTTAGGGTTAGGGCACGAGTTAGATGAATTAGGTTTAGGGGTGGGTTAAGTGAGTTAGGGTTAGGGCGTGGGTTAGGTCAGTGTGCGATAGTGACGGACCTTATGGTTAGGGTTTGGGTTAAGGTTAGTGGATAGACAGTAGTGTATGTATAGTTCAGTGTAGGGTTAGTTGTAGGATTATAAGTGTATGTGTTTGTATTGATGTTTTTTAGGTGTGCTTGTGTTGTGTGTATGTGTTTCGGAATAGCGAATTTTTTCCGGAGGAAAAAATTTGCTGTTCTGAATGTTCGATATTATGTGGTTTTGATATTTTAGGTTCGATGAAATAGCGTTCACTATTTTCATCTTTCGATAACGTGATATAAATGCATAAAACTCGATAAGGCCGAATACTACAAAACTTACAAGAAAAACACTCTAACAACCCTCAGAAATTCTGGGCCTCAATAAATAAATTACTGCATCCAGGTAAAACCGACACTCCCACACCCATAGTACCGACCGTTAGAGACGACACCCCCACCCAATTCAAAAATTCTTTACTGAAACTGTCCTAACTCGTTCTAACACCCTAAACAGCACCACCAGCCTCACACTTTCTCCAACCCCTACAAACCCTACTACACAACAGAATCTCTCTACCTTCTCCTTGTCTCCAGCACCTACACAACTTATTACTAAACTCCTCAAAAAATTAAAACCTACCACATTATCTGCTAACAAACTTCCCACTGATTTCCTTCAACTATCAGCTGAAACCATATCCTACCCCATGTCCATCCTCATAAATAGATCAATATCTGAATGCGAACTACCTAACCTGTGGAAAATATCCCACATTATTCCACTCCACAAAGGCGGCAGCTCTCTTGAGCTAACCAACTACCATCCAATCGCAATTTTATCACCTTTATCAAAAATACTAGAAAGAGAAGTACATACACAACTAATGCAATACCTCCTAAAAATAACCTTATATCAACATCTCAACATGGCTTTCAGCCCTCCCGTAGTACCACAATCGCACTACTATCATATACTAACATAGTCAACACCCATAGAAACAGCGGACTTTTTTATCATCTGTATTCTTAGACTTATCAAAAAGCTTTGAGATAGTCAACCACAGCATGCTTCTCAAAACTCTATCTACCCTAAAAATAAACTCCCTCACCATATCGTGGTTCAACAGTTATTTAACTGGCCGTCAACAAGCAGTGCTTTGGCAAGACCAACTATCCTCCCTTCTACCCATATCTATAGGAGTCCCTCAAGGTTCCATACTTGGTCCTTTACTATTCTCCATATTTACAAATCAGATAGCTGCATCCTATCCCTCTGCTTCTATAGTGCAATATGCTGACGATACTATAAGGAAACTTCAAACAATAACACAGAATAACTTTACTCTGGCTGGAGCATGGTTTTCTTCTACTCAGCCGCAAAAAAACAAAACTAATTCTCTTCAGTCCTGGCAGACCTCCTGTACTAAATAATGACTTCACCATAAACTCCAAGAACAATACCACAATCACCCCACCAACACACACTAAACTCCTAGGAGTAGTAATCAACAGCAATCTGAAATTTGATGTACACATAGCCCAAACAATCAAAAAAGTAAATAAAATGCTTGGGCTCCTGTATAGGAACAGGCAGTTCATGACCAGCTATACCAAAGCCACCATTGCAAGAACTCACCTATTATCCACCCTACTGTATGCCTCCCAATTCTGACTAATCTTCGCCGTAGCTAGCAAAACAAAATGGCATCTTGCTATAACAAGATTGCCAAGTTTGCTCAGGTGCCTCTAACAGATTCCATCACTGTCTCTCCCTCAAACAGCTCAACGGGCTTGAGTTACCACAACTACTACTTACGACTCAACTCTTCACAGCCCACAAACTGTACTACCTCCCTGACAAAACTCCAGCACTACAAGATCTAATACAGTCCTACACTACCAATAGAACCTTAAGATCAACAGACCAAAATCTCATAAATGTCATCAAACATAAGAATGGAAACAGGTAAAACTTTCTTTGGCTGCACAATAGTAAATAGCTGGAACTCACTCCCAAAGCACATAACTTCTACCAGCTCTGCTTCACTATTTAAGAAACTACTCAAAACCCACTATATTACCAATTGGCTGTGCCCATATGACTCCCCAGGCTAATCCACTTACATTGAAGGGTTGCAAGGATTCTGCCAAAGATCACCTCATTACCTACTACCCTCCGAATACTTTTTTCTTGCCAAACAATGTTTTTCAGAATATTTATTGTTACCAAACAATGGTTTATTCTGTCTGGTGGTGCTGCGGTAGTGTTGTCACCTCACAGTAAGACATTGTCCTGTTCAATTCTCAGCTAAAGCGTCTTCTGTGTGGAGACATGCATGAATGGGCGTACCTTCGTTGAAGGTTGTGCATCAAGCCTGGCAAGTCGGTACGTAAAAATCTACTGCCAATCATTAGCGGACCGGAGTTCAGCTGTGGCGACCCCTAACTGGGAAAAGCCAATGGATACAACAACAACAACAACATGAAGAAATGTTAAATATGTTCCTTTGTTCCTATATGTTTAATTGTATGCCCTATGAGTACAGTTATGTATTTAAAAAAACAATGTATTTCTAGAATTGTTTTATGTGGAGCTTTTCTCCCCGGGCCTCTGCTGAAAATGGACCTGTGTCCAGTCGGACTTTCCTGGTCATTAAATGTAAAATAAAATAAAATAAATAAATAAAATAATTCACAATGATTTATTTCCTGATATGGAGTGACTTGTTCGCAGTGAAACAATAGACAAATGGAGGATGAGGAAGTCAAATATGGACTACATGAAAAAGCTCATTAACAGTTTATAACAAATTGTCTGCATTAATGACCAAGAAGATAAAGTAATTGACCCTGAGGGCAGATCTAGGAAGGAGAATATTAGAAATTCTGGATTTCTGGGATCCCTGATTCCATCTTTAAACTTCACCGCAAACATCTATTGAAAAGCAACTAGCTAGAGGTTGACAGCTACAAAACATACTCTCAGCTAATTATGGAATACAAACTAATATAATATCCTGAAAATCCCTACATTATAAAACACAATATCATTATATACCCCCACAAGGGGCCTCTGTTCTGGTGATAATTTTTTTCTAAGCACTACGAAAGCAAATAATTCTTTGGGGGACCATTGTACTCCTGTTATTTCTCCAGGCTTTGGAATACCAGCCTTACACAAGTAAAAATGACTAACAAATTCCAAAGGTATAAAACCCAGCTTAAACAATACATTACCCAAACCTGGTCATGCTCATGTTCAGGCTGAAACCTCTAGTGACAGTGCAAACTTCTTAGTACTTATCATTAAATTTTGCCCTCCTTTACTTGAATAATTACAGCCATAACAACTTTCCCTCCTGCACTTGAATTAATACGCACCTCTTTACCCCCCTTAAACAATACTATTCAGCTTTCTGTTTTTCTAACTGCCCCCATCCACTACTCTACCCTTCTCATGCATCTCCTGTATACCTAAGTTATAAACTTTTTAGATATACCAATCTGGAAAAGGCAGCCTGAATAGAGCTAATCTTATACCATGCTCTCTCAGTCATATGCTATTACCACTCAGAGCCAGATCATGGTCAAAAGGGGCTTTAGGCAGAGTAATGGATTGGGTCACCCCCACCTCATAAACAGCCCCCCCCCGACAGCCATTCCAGTGTTCCATTACTTGGCTATTTCTTCCTAGTTACCTTAAACACTGTTCAAACCTCTCAGTGTGCATAGTGTTTTCTGTTTTACTTCTACAATGATTACAAATATTTGGATTTAATTTACAATACAATTTTATAGCACAAATAGATATTTGCTAAACAAAGCAGTACAGTCTCACAATGAAAATAGATGTAGCATTAAAACTTTTCTGCCCTAGAAACTCACATTCTTTGAAGCAGCATTGAAACACACTGTTAAAGAAAATGCATCTGGCCAGTGGTGGATAAAGTTTACCTCTGGGATTTTTTCAAATCATAGGCCCCTTGCACAAAGTTTTATGGCCATGCATATATGCATCTGTTCTTTGATTCACCTTCCCGATAATATTAAATTATATTCCTTGTATAATACAGCACCACTTGGAGTATGTTTTAAATTTGTCATTTTGAACATTTTTCCAGTAAGCAATGAAACAAAACACATGAATCAGTAATGACAAAACTGCCCAGTTCAGGACATTTCAACTATAAAAGTCCACTTGAACTTCTGTCATTACAATCCACCAATATCAGTCAATATTCACAATCTATGCAGAAGTAAATGTCACCTGAATAATTCCACATTAAAGAGATCTGTAACTAATGAAAAGGTTGCTGCTAGCAAAAAAGTTTATATTTCAGTGTTTCATCTACAAATTCAGTGCCCACTGTCCTTTAAGTATACTTTAAGAGTACTTAAAGAATAAATTTACTATGTTACATTTTAAAAAATGGTAAGCTGGTAATATTGCAAATAGGGAATGGATGACAAACTGACAAAAGTTTCATAGTTACTAGGCATCTCATCCAAAAGAGGACATACTCAGGACTGCAACACCCCCCCTCCTTAAAGTACAATACAGTATCAGTAATCCATCTATATGCTGTGAGAGTTGAACTCACAGCCTTCTGCATCAAAATTAAGCATGCTACCTGTTGTGCTACTAATAACATTGCTAACCTTACAATTCCTTGAAAATGCAATTGAAACTCAATTCCTTGAAAAATTCACCTGAAACTCAATTCTTTGAAACTTATTTTTAACTCCTAGGTAGTTGGAGAAGAGGATTCAGGCTGTTGTTTCCGAGGTAGTTGAAGAAAAAGATTCAAGATCTTGTTTCCTGTAACTGAAGTACAGGTTTGAGACTGAAGAAATTTACTAATCACCTGCTATCCCTAATTGGGTTATTAACCCACACACACACACACACACACATGCACACATGCACACACATCCCACCAGCAGAAATGTGCATAGAGCATTCCTAAACAAGAATGCTCTAATTAGACATGGGCCCTAGGTGACTGCCTTGGTCACCTAGTGCTGGATCTGACTCTGTTACTACTGTCATCCTATCTTCTTCTTTTGAATGCTCCTGTTAGGGGTCACCACAGTGGATCATCTGTTTCCATTTCTTCTTGTCCTCTGCATCTTGCTCTGTCACACCAAACACCTACATGTCCTCTCTCACCACATCCATAAACGTTATCTTAGGCCTTCCTCTTTCCTGTTACCTGGCAGCTTCATCCTTAGCATCTTTTCCCAATATACTCTGCATCCCTCCTCAGCACATGTCCAAACCAATGTAATCTTGTCTCTCTGGCTTCGTCTCCAAACTTTCCAACCTGGGCTAACTCTCCAATATACTTATTCCTAATCCTGTCCACCCTGGTCACACCCAGTGCAAGTCTTAACATCTTTAACTCTGCCACGTCCAGCTCTGACTCCTGCCTTTTTGTCAATGCCACTGTCTCCAACCCATATAACATAGCTGGTCTCACTACCCTCTTGTAGACCTTCCCTTTCACTCTTACTGGTACTCGTCTGTCACAAATCACTCTTGACACTCTTCTCCACCCACTCCATCCTGCCTGTACTCTCTTCTTCACCTCTCTTCCACACTCACCATTACTCCGACCTGTTGATCTCAAGTACTTAAACACATCCATCTTCGCCACCTCTACTCCCTGCATCCTCACCATTCCTCTATCATCCCTCTCATTCACATATATATATTCTGTCTTAGTCCTACTGACTTTCATTCCTCTTCTCTCTAGAACATATCTCCACCTCTCCAGGGTCACCTCCACCTGTTCCCTACTCTCACTACAGATCACACTGTCATTTGCAAACATCATAGTCCACAGAGACTCCTGTCTGATCTCTTCTGTCAACCTATCCATCACCATTGCAAATAAGAAATAGCTCAGAGCTAATCATTGATGTAATCCCACCTCCACCTTAAACGCATCTGTCACTCCCATTGCAAACCTCACCACTGTCACACTACCCTCATACATATCCTGTACCACTCTTACATACTTCTTTGACACTTCTGACTTCCTCATACAATACCACAACTCCTCTCTAGGCACCCTGTCATATGCTTTCTCTAAGTCCATAAAGACACAATGCAACTTCTTCTGACCTTCTCTGTACTTCTCCATCAACACTCTCAGAGCAAACATCACATCTGTAGTGCTCTTTCCTGGCATAAAACCATACTGCTGATCACTAATCATCACCTCCCTTCTTAACTTAGCTTCCACTACAGTTTCCCATAACTTCATGCTGTGACTGATCTATTTAGTTCCTCTGTAGTTACTACAGCTCTGCACATCACTCTTATTCTTAAAAATTGGTACCAAAACACTTTTTCTCCATTCCTCAGGCATCCTCTCACTTTCCAAGATTCCATTAAACAATCTAGTTAAAAACTCCACTGCCATTTCACCTAAACACCTCCATGTTTCCACAGGTATGTCTTCTGGACCAACAGCCTTTACATTCTTCATCCTCTTCATAGCTATCCTTATTTCATCCTTGATAATCCACTGCACTTCATGATTCACTATCCACACATCATCCAACCTTCTCTCCCTCTCATTCTCTTCATTCATCAGCCCCTCAAAGTACTCTTTCCATCTGCTCAACACACTCTCCTCACTTGTGAAAACGTGCACATCTTTACTAGCTTGGTCCCTCTGTCTAGCCAATTGGTACAGGTCCTTTTCTCCCTCCTTAATGTCCAACCTTTCATGCAACTCTTCATACACCTTATCCTTACCCTTCACTACCTCTCTCCTTGCCATGCACCTCATCTCCTTATACTCCTGTCTACTTTCTTCATCTCTCTGACAATCCCATTTCTTCTTCATTATCCTCTTTCTCTGTATATTCTCCTGTACTTCCTCATTCCACCACCAAGTCTCTTTGTCCTCCTTCCTCTTTCCAGATGTCACACCAAGCACCTTTCTAGCCATCACCCTTACTAGCTCTGCTGTAGTTACCCAGATATTTGGTAACTCTTCACTGCCACCCAGTCCCTGTCTTAACTCTTCCCTGAACTCCACCTCACAATTAGCCTTTTTCAATTCCCACCATTTGATCCTTGGTGCTGCCCTCAGACTCCTTCTCCTCTTCTTGATCACCAATGTCATCCTACAAACCACCATCCTATGCTGCCTAACTAAACTTTCCCCTGCCACCACTTTACAGTTTCCAATCTCCTTCAGACTGGACCTTCTACATAAGATATAATCCACCTGTGTGCAACTCCCTCCACTCTTGTATGTCACCCTATGCTCCTCCCTCTTGTTAAAATATGTATTCACCAAAGCCATGTCCATCCTTTTCACAAAATCCACTACCATCTGACCTTCTGCATTCCTTTGCTTAACACCATACCTACCCATCACTTCCTCATCCTCTCTGTTCCCTTCACCAACATGCCCATTGAAATCTGCTGCAATCACCTCTCTCTCACCCTTGGGTACAGTCATCACCACTTCATTCAACTCACTCCAAAATTTTTCTTTCTCATCCATCGCACACCCAACTTGTGGATCAGATGCACTGACTGTCACCCTATACACTTCTAATATCTCCCCTCTCATCCTACATGATTTTATATCTCCTGAACTCTTTACAAACCTATACAACACTAAAATCTCCTCTCCTACATAATGTTTAACTTAATTCATTATATATCTTGAACTTCTTACAAACCTTTCTTTATTGAAATGTAAGAACACAATAGTATCAATCCATTTGCTTCCTGCAAGATTTTAAAGCTACAAGAACTGTATAGACTTATAATTGGTGATGCAAATACTTTACTGCATATACCTGTCTTGTATTTTTTTTTCCTGAGAAACTTAACTATTTCTTTTTTTTTCTGAAAACTGTCTAAAGTTCACTTGTTAATATAAATGTACTGTGATAGAGCTTTTCTCCCCAGGCTTCCTCTGAAAATTTGCTCTTCCTAATTGGACTTTCCCAGTAAACAAAGACAAATAAATAAATACATACATACATACATCATCATCATCATCTTCTTTTGGCTGTTCCCATTAGGGGTCACCACAGCGGAAATACATAACAAATAAAATCTGCGCATAGGAAAGGTGATTGCCCTGCACAATTTCCACTGGGGTCAGAAAGAATTCACACAGTGTGATGGAAAAACAAACAAGCAAACAAAAAAAAAACATGAACAACCATCTAGGATGTGCTCACTAGTTTCTATTCCTTTCTATCAAGGGAATTTGTTTTATAAGGTTTAAGATGAACCACTAAATGCAGTTTCTCAGAGTGCAGATGACTTGGAAGTTGTTACACTGAAAACCACTACACCACACCCTGCTCTGTGGAATTCCAAAACTAGATCCACTGATCCATTCTAATCATCTGCACAATCCAGACCAAGGTAATGCCTTACTGACAGTTAATTTCTCTCCTCTTAGAGAAAAGTCCAAGGCAGTCCTTCCTGATTAGATTCAAAACTGGACAATGTTCTTCCTGTCCTTAGAGTCTTTAAACTCTTATAGTGGAAGCTGAGTCAAAACAAGTCGGTCCACATAATGTAATGCAGCTAAACATTGCAAATGTTTACAGTTTCAGTTTCAAGAAATCTTTATATCAATGCTTTTAAGGATTTTATGCTTTTAAGCAGTCTTTATATCAAAAGAATGTTTAAACTCAGTAATGTTATATGTTTTCATTCCATTCTATACATTTTACATGCTACAATATTTACAACAACCACAGTTTTTAGGAGAAATAAAATTATATTTAGTTTAGGCTTAACACAGTTTTTTCACTACGTCTGCATGTCCCTCCACATAAATGTTTATGATGTATACGTAGCACTGGAGGGCTGTGATTTATGAGTTACTCTTCACAATGAAGATCTTAGAAAAGGCAGAACATATTTATTGATCTGGGCCTATACAAATATAAATATCGACTGGAGTGATTGCGAGGACATGCGTCACTTGTTTACTAAATAAGGATGCTGGAATGGGAGATGTAGAAATAGGGTAATATAAAACTAGGGAAAGGACTGTGATCTACTTATATTGCTGGTGTTTAGGCAGATATACAGCCAATGGTTATTCACAGTGCATGGATATAGCTGAGTACTGTAAGAGGGCTAGGTGGAATGGGGGTGGGGGTTTGGAGTGCATGATAAAACTGTATAACTTGTTGCAGAAAAAATATTACAACATGGAAATATACAAGACATTGATATATAATGAGGGAGGGGGAATCCTGAATTCCACATTTATTTCATTACACTTGGGGATGACATATTCTTTCAGCAGCGAACAGAAGGCACATTTGTAGCTGTTGGGAGAGCTGGACAGAGATAGACACAAAGTTTCAAATGGATTGGATGGTCAATGAGAGTAGGCCAATTACAAATTAGCTGTGTAGAGAGCTAGTGTAGAAGGATGAACTGGGGAAGTCATGGCATCTCACTGTAAGGATGGAGTTTGGAACTGGGTCACTGTATATTTTGTACATGTGCTACTAGCAACTGCTAGGGTGGTACACCATTATTTTTTGGTTTCTTGTCTAACGGCTGTTAGAAAAAAGACATGAGGTTAAAAAGCAAACAGATGTCTACAGACTAGAGTTAAATGAAGGAGGTGTGAAGACAAGATTTCCACAGTATGGGTACTGAAGATGAAGATAGACACAGGCCTTTTATTTTAACAACTGAAGGTATAGGCATGCAATGTGTACAGTTCAGACAGAGGTGGTCTTTGATGATTGTATTAAATTTATAGTGTTATCATCAGAAGCTATATGTCAAACTATAATAACTAGTTGTTATCACTGTTGTACTGGAAGGGATGGAAGAAGGGTATATGTGTTGTGTTCTTTCAGCTGCTTCTAGGAAGGGAGGACAGTTTTTCTACTTTTAATGAGGGGAATTATGTTTGGCAATTGCATTTTTTGGATAGACGTAGTTATATCTTTAAATGTAGTCATTGGTTTATGGGTCACTGTTTATAAGTCAGTAGAAAAGGTTTTGATAACTTTATGTACATAAAGGTGGTGCTGTGTGTAACAGCACGTATCTTTCAAACTGGATGTGATATGTCTCCTTTGAATTTTAAAGACCAATGTAAAGTGTTAGGGGAGACAGTCACAGGCAAGATACAGAGGTACTCAATAGCTACATAAACTGCCAACATGGGTATTGCCCTAGGGAAGAGTTAATCATAATAAAAGGAAAGAGCCTCTATAGATGAAAGCACTGTTCTGATCAACAGTACACCTAACTTATTTTTATGCGCAGCCTTTTAATGTTTGTTAGTTTTAAGTCTGAGTACTTTGTTTTATCTTTTCTCAATAGTATTCAGTTGCTCTCATTCTTCATTTGTTAAGTCTGTAGTCAATGTTTGTACATAATGGACATGCTTATATAGTGCATTTGTAAATTTAAATACTGAGGAAGAGTTATGACAGGAGGAGGCAACAGACTATGTGTGAGGCTGTTGTACTATGGGGAGAGGGATGAACTGTTAGAATGGAGCAGGAAGGTAATTATTTGGTTTTAATTATGGTTGTATAGTGACAAGGCCAGTGGAAAATGTGTACTGGGTGGCTTGGAGAGTTTGAGAGAGTTATTCCTTATGGAGGAAGAGGTGGAGAGGGACCCCTGATGGATGTCAAGGAAAGTGGGGGAAGCATAATGGTGATGAAGAAGGAATAGTGGATCTGAGAGGAGAGAAGAGGAGAGTGAATGTTATTGTGTGGGATGATAGGAAAGTGGGTTGTAAAGAAACAGATATACAGATATGTATTGGGGTACAGGTAGACAGGTAGGGGCAAATATTCTGGCTGGAGGATATGGCAAGCTGACTGTTTCCGGTGGTATGAAGGTAAGTAGCTGGCATTACTCACTGTTAGTGGGGGAAATATATGTGAACCAAGTGGTCTAACTCAATGACCAGTAGGCCTAAGGTGCAGGAGAATGAGGGTATTATGGTAGGGTCTTGAAATGAGGTGGGTATAGATTATGTTATTAAAAGGGTCGGACTGTTTGGGAAAGCACAATGGACAATAGAAATTTAGGTTTATGTGGAGGGACAAAAGAGAAAGAATAAAAAAATGGGTCAATATGGACTGGGAGGGGGATGGGTGAGAGGAGATCCTGGAACTACAGATGTAAGTGGTAACAATGAATGTTTCTCAACATTTATGATGGTAGAGGATAGTCATATGAGGTGGAAATTGTAAGAGTAAGGATGATTTGGGGAGTCTATACATGACTACAAAAATGAACAGAATGTTTTAAATGTACGGATAGGGAAGTATTTGGGAAGTTGATCTGCAGAGACAGTGTTTGGCTTTTGAGATGAGTTGCTACCATGCCAGGAGTCTCAATAGTTGTAGTTGTGGAGGGAGAGGGAGATGGAATAATAAAAATAAAGGATATAATGCAGCTGACGGAAGGGGGAGCTGTTTTTCATGGTGCTTTGATGTGAATAAAGGAGAGATGAGCAATGCAGTGGCTAAGGATAAAGCCGCAAGTATGGTCAGAGTGGTTAATAGTAGGAAGAAGGGCATATGGGAGGTGATAGGGGACTATCAGAAAGTGGATAGACCATTAAGAGGGGTGAATTGGAGTGATTTGTAAAGAGGTAGGTGAACCGGTGGAGACAGATGTGATGGCTCATCTGAGGTTTACTCTAGCAGAGATAACAAGTTGTAGAATCAAAAAGAATTCTGGGGAGCATTATGGGAGATTGCAAGAGACATAAAAAGGGTAGGTTAAGTGTGAGACGTATATTGAAGCTTATTTTATATATATAGATATATATATATATATATATATATATATATATATATATATATATACATATATGCAGAGAGAGAGAGATATTATATCTATCTATATATATATATATATATATCTATATATATATATATATATATATATATATATATATATATATATATATATATATATATATATATATATATATATATATATATGTCTGCCTGGCATTATTGAAATTTCACTTACTCGAAAATCAGATGTATGAGATGACATCTCCAAAAATTTAGTATCACAAGCACCTGGATCACCATAGTTTGACTCTAGGAAATTATCCACTTGGCCACCATGGTGAACTTTGCCCTTTTCCCCACTATGGTGCGATCTCAGAGTTTGTGTATTTAGTTATGGAGGTGGAGGGGTGAAGGATGAATCCCTCTTGGGTGGGTTTGATTAGCTTTGGTCCATTTATTTTGTTGTGGCGATTAATTCTCATAACTTTAAGCTGGTGTCACATCTGTCTCTATGAATAAGAACGATTGCAGAGCGCTGAGTGTTAGTTTAGCCCATTTATAGAGGCCAAAAGTCAGAGATGTCCGTCAGTAAAGAAATATGGAATATGCCCCAATGTAGGATAGATCCAGGCAAAATACTATGTGTCATCTGCCCTTTTATCCTGGTTATGGAGAAGCTGACTCAGGAGGTCTAGGACGGAGTGCTCAAAGAAGAAGGAAAGAAAGATTTCATAGCTTAATTTTCTATATATGCTGATGATTGTATTTTAATGGCATGGAACGTGATGGTGGATTTAGAGACTTTGCTCCAGGCTTTTGAAGATATTTAGACATTGTCAGGCCTTAAATGTCATACAAAGAAAGACACTGTAGTATGACTGGGGAAGGACAGTGTGGGGTGCCAAGAGTGGAGGAGTACATAGGGCTAAAATATCTGAGACTAAAATATGGCAGCAGTGTTAGTGATGAAATATACTGAAGCTAAAGAGATGCTTGCAAAAAATAAAATAAAATAAAATATACAAGTTACTGGTCACAGGTGGAAAGAAAATGGATTAAATAAAAATTGTCCAGGTGGCGGTTTACATTTTGTTTTTATATGTCATATGGAACATACCAGTGAGCTGGAAAGGTGAATAAATGGAGTGTGTGTGTGTGTGTGTGTGTGTGTGTGTGTGTGTGTGTGTGTGTGTGTGTGTGTGTGTGTGTGTGTGTGTGTGTGTGTGTGTGTGTGTATGTGTTGCATAGCAAAGGAGATGACTAGGATAATTAAGTGATGATGGAGCTGCAGGGCATGTTATTACACAAGCCATCTCTGATGTTGGTTTGGAATAATGGATCATAGGTAATATGATGCTGGATTAAGACTTTAGATGTAAGGCAACTGACAGGTGGACACTATCTTTTCCTTGATGGGGATAGCAGGAAGGGGACCAGCTTTCATAAGGTGTGAGAAAGCTATCTGAGCTAGTGTGAAGGTGTGACTAATAATATGCAGAGATATGTACTGAGGAAATCCTAAGGAGAAGAAGAAGGAATAGTAGGATGGAGAAGTCCTTAGGACCAAAGGCCGTATATCTAATGGGTAGTTTAGGGATCAGGTGGAATGGTTAGCTGCTACTGTCTTTAGGAAAAGTTGCCTTACATCTACAGAATGAACTGGCACCCCACCTAAGTACCATGTTCAACCACAGCCTCACCTCAGGCTTTGTGGCCATTGACTGGCGCACCGTGACAGTTATCCCACTACACAAAGGGGGGGGGGACACAACAGACCCCGGGAACTACCGTCCCATTACCTGACAAGCCTCGCCTGCAAGGCCATGGAGCTTATCATCATGGAACTCATAAACAAAGACATTGGAGATCTCCAAACCCTGGACCCCACACAGTTTGGGTTTGTAAAAGGCAGATCATGTCTCCTAAACCTGATAGACTTCTTTGAAGTAGTCACCAAAGCCATAGATGAGGGTAAGGTGGTTCACACAGCCTATCTAGATCTCGCCAAGGTGTTTGACACCATCCCCCACTCTGGAATTATAGATAAACTCACTAAACTAGGTACAAATCCCTATGTTACAAGATGGGTTGCCAACTGGCTTACTGAAAGAACCCACACTGTGAAAGTAGCAGATTCCAAATCAGACTTCAGACCAGTGACAAGTGGAGTACCACAGGGTTCAGTCCTGGGTCCTCTCCTGTTTGGTATCTACTTCTCTGAAGTACAGGCTAACACAGAAGGTCTTTGGCTAACTAAATTCGCAGATGACTGCAAACTAGGAGCCATAATTGAAACTCCTAATGATGTGGACATCCTACAAAAGGGCCTCACTGAGACAGATGCCTGGTGTCAAAAACATGGTCTCAAGCTCAATGCCAAAAAGTACATTGTCATCCCCTTTGATAAAAATTCTGTACCCATGAACTACCACATAGACGGTAGTCTACTTAACACCGAAAGAGTGATAAGAGACCTTGGGACACAGGTGGACAGTAGTCTCTCCTTTGATAATCACATCGCCAAAGTGGTCAGGAAATCCTTCTACGTGGCAAACCTCATCACAAAAGGTTTCTCATCCAGAAAAAAAGAGGTCATTGTTCCCCTCTACTCATCACTCATTAGACCCATTATAGAGTACAACGCCCCTTTTGGTATGTACCTTACAAGACATCTACAACAAATGGAAAGGCCGCAAAAATACCTCACAAAGAGGATTACTGGCCTCAAACAGATGCCTTATGCAGGCCATCTCAAAAAACTCCAGCTTTACTCTGTCGCATATCGCCTACTCAGAGGCGATCTCTGCCTAACATACAAAGCTATGTCAAACCCAGAGCTGTTGGACATGCTCCACTTAAAGAAATCCCAATCCCTCCGAGCTACACACTCTAGGGACCTAAACCTTGTCACCACAATAAACAGAACATGCTGGAGGGATAGATTCCTGTCCCAGAGACTTCCTATACTCTGGAACAGACAACCTATCTATGTCAAACAGAGCTCCTCATTAGCACTCTTCAAGAAAAATCTTGATGATTGGATGGGTAATAGGAAATTCACCCCGGGGATCACTTCTGTGGTTCTGCTTGACAGGGGCACAGGAAAATAATTTTCTTGGGTGGCGAAAGCCAGGGTACATTTTTGGCTAGGCTTGTATAGGCCCTAGGGCCAATACCTATGAACCTATGAACGTAATACAGCATTCCTGGAAGTGTATTATTGACAAGAGATAGGTGGATCTGTATTAAGTGAGATATAAGGTACAGAAGAAGAAGGAAGAAGTTGAGTTAAAAATCAAGAAGAAGTGTAACATTATGAGATGGTATCTATGGAGAACTGTGCTGATTGTAGTGGGGTATCGGTTAGGATTTATGTTGCACTGACAGAAGCTAGGATTAAGACAAACTGCACTCTGTACAAGTTAAACTACAGTTCGAAGAAATGCTGACCTTACTCAAGAGGATTGAGAGAGGGTGTGGAAAACTGTAGACAGTTTCAGAACCTGGCATAACATATGGTACCAGCAGTTTGTGATAATCACAGATAGCTATAATTCCAAGATTAGAGATAAAATGAGCAAGAATCTAGGTGCCATCTTTGTTGCGAAGCCTAGAGAATGTCATGGATATCCATGCATTTTGAATTAGTAATTAGTAAGGTAATCAGGATATTGAAGTGATCATCAGCCCCCTTTTTTCCTATTTTTTAACATGGAGTTGGGGTGTCATGTCAATTATCTTTCTCTATTCAATGCCATTATCCCATCTTCTTCAACACTCATGCCTGACTGTCATGGGTCTTCTCTCAAACAATTCATCCACTTCTTTGCTGGATACCACATATCTCCTCTTACCTTCTTCCTGCCAGTCCCACATTTTTTTCACCAGATTGCCTTCTGTTTTTCTGCGTGTGTGCCCAAACCACCATAATTTGTTCTCCCTGACCTTTTCTGCAATTGGAACTACTTTGGCTTTTGCTGTTATGTCTTTATTTCTTCATCTGTCCCACAGTGTGCATCCTGCTACCAATCTCAGGCACTTCATCTCCATCATCCTTAACTTCCTCACCTGTTCTGCCTTTACTGCACAGATATTTGTACCATACAGTAGAATACAGTAGCATCACTCAGTTATCCTAATCATCACCTTTGCTATGCAGCACAAGTACACATTCCAGTGACTCACCATTCCAGCTCACTTGTATGTTCATCAATATGTCATTATCTAAGGGGATTGGTATGCTCCATGTGGATATTTTATAAAGAATCCAAAAGAATATGTAAAGTTCTGCTTCAAGATGTTAGCGGATTCCTGGTCCTTCTACAGAAAGGCATAGAAAGAAATGAAAGTGCTTGTGCTATCATTAACTATAAAGACAAAGATAGCTGTTATCTGTAAAGGAAGTTTAGACATGGCTCCCTACTCTTGCTCAGAAAAAAAAATAACTAGAGTTACATTATTAGGGATGATTAAAGAAACTGGAAAAGAATCATTGTGATGTTTTATCTTTGTACAAATTAGGCATAAAGTGAGGGTTACCTTGAAAGTACACAGAGTGTCTGATCCATATGAGATATAGGGACTGGTCCAGCTCTTACAATTTTCTGTAAAGATAAGTAAGCACCACATCTGCTAGACCTGAGAAGGGAGGAAGGATAGTTTCTTGAGCAAATATAGGAGATGGTTTGTGTACAACATACTCTCAGCCTCTTAGCACAAGAAATCTGGATAAAGACAAAAATAATGGGGTGTGGGGGACAAAGGCCCAAAAATAAAGACATATTTTAAATACTCCTTTTATAAAATTAGAAAGTTGCTAGAATAATATATTTTGCATTGGCATAGATTTTCTGAATGGTATGAAGTCTGAAAACTCAAATTTCTATTGTTATTCAATTCTCAACTATTTTCCAGACAATAAAACATTTTATGAGGAATACACAAAAATATGAGTCGATGGTCTGGACATTATACAAAAATCTGAACAGTTGGGAGATATGATGTACAGTAAGTTTATAAGTTTCTTTCCATTTTCATTGCTAATCTCGTATTAAATGACTAGTGTATTGTACAATTCATGGTGTTTCGTGCATTTCTTAATAAACATCACTTAGATAAAAAGAAAAGATTTAACCTTATACAAGCTTTATAGTGGACAGTTTTATTTAAGGCATCAATGGTCTTCCTTTTTTTATCCAAGAAAAATCTAAATCCTTTGAGATTTATATTTATCAGATGCAATGTCTTATGACTAGAATCTTTAATTGCATTTTAAATGCATGATTTCAATGGATATTTTTTTTAATGTTTCCAGTCCTCAGAAGACACTCAATATTATGTCTGAGTTCTGGAAAATATATTTTCTCAAGTGTTTATTAAAGAGCAGAACAGGACAAGACAAGGAAAAATGGCAGACATGCCAAAAACCTGCTCAGCCACTGTAAAATGGCTATCTTTTTTTCTGATTTATCATCTTTTCTGCAGTGTTCTTTTATGAATTTCACTAAAATTTAAAAAAAAAAACATGTCTACTATAGGTCTGTCAAAGTCATGTTCTTCAGAAAACTCTTTCTCATTGCACTGTCTGTCTCCCTGAAACAGCATCAAGGATGATTATGTGGGATAGGGGTGCCAACATATCTACTTTTCTTACATAATGCTGTATTTAAATATTTCATAGTGAAGCTCTAAGGAGATGAATATTGACTGGTCTGTCATTCCTTTGAAAATGATTATAGTTTTTTACCCTTTTCCAATACTCTCTGAAGTGTTTTGTGCTTGCATAGCTTGCATCTATCTTTCATTCAGAAGAAAACTTTTAAAACTTGTCTCAAACCTCTAGTATTGCCAAACATAGCTCCATCTGCTGAAGCACCAGGGGGAATTTTTATATACCTTTATTGTTTATTTTCAAGACAAGCCAATTTTCTATTCTAGATATAAATTCATCTGCTGATAATGAAGGTAAATAGCCAGTTTCATACAATGCAATTATCCTCAGAGAAGCTCACAATAATAGGGGACAGGGTACTCAAATATATAGAGAGCTGTTATCTAGTAATAAATAGGTTATAATGAGAAAATATTCAGAAAGGTGCAGACAGAAAAGCTCTGAAGTCCTAATATTTCCATGGAACAAAACATTGAGAATCTGAGCACTTTTATCAAAACAAAAAAAAAAGGTCACCACCCACATTTGACCTATTTTTTACACTAAAATGCTACTGTCCTTTTTAAGAACTGTTTGACTCAGTAAACACCTAGCAGAAAGGCAGATGCAGAAAACACCTTAGCCAGAAAATCTGCAATTCTGATCCTAGTTTCAGCATGACTCATAATATGGTAGCTTTCTCGCTCAGATTTTATGTTTGGCATAATGTACCAATAGAAATGCAGAGTAAATATCACATCACTTCAAGTGTGAGTGATGTCAAGCAGTAGTGACATTTAAACATTAAAATTTCTAAATATAAATGCATGTTTTTCAGAAAGAACTAAAATGTCTACCAGTGGCTGAAAAGGTTCTAGGCATCCAATAATCTGACATTGTTTAGACTTAGCTCAAAAGTTCTCAGAAAGCTTGTCTGTCTCCTTGTCTGACAAAAGGTAATACAGAACCAGGGATTGTTGGCATCTGCTCGTGGCACAGCCAGACATTACAGGTAAGAGAGAGACATGAATGGACAAAATTGTCTTTTCATTAAACTGCTGCTGATGCGTCAAAGATCATTTAGAAATCATTTTTATTGAATGAAGCAGTACAAATAGATATGTGATTATGTGTTTTTTTGTATTTGTGTGCTTGTGTATGTACACATACATGAGCACATGTGTGTATATATATATATATATATATATATATATATATATATATATATATATATATATATATATATACACACACACACACACACACACACACACACACACACACACACACACACACACACACACACACACACACACAGGTCTATATTAGAACAAACTTTCAGAATTTCGAGTGTTCTAATATCGACCCGTTTTCAACGAACGCTGAAAATATCGAAGAAACAGAAAAATAAATTTTTTCCTAGGGAAAGAATTTGGTTGTCCGTTTCTGTTGCTTTGGTATTTTCAGTGCTGTGGTGGAACGTTACGGGTCGGGTTCGGGTAAGTGTGTGACTGTGTGGACGTGAGGTTTAGGGCAGGTTAGGTGAATTAGAGTTAGGCCGCGGGTGAGGTGACTGTGCGATAGAGATAGACCTTAGGGTTAGGGTTTGGGTTAAGGTAAGTGGATAGTTAATGGTATATGTATAGTTTAGTGTAGGGCTAGGTGTAAGAGTTTAGGTGTATGAGTGTGGATTGCTGTTTGTTTGGTGTGCTTGTGTTGTGTGTATGTGTTTTGGAACAGCAAATTTTTTCCCTAGGAAAAAATTTGCTGTTCTGTATGTTCGATGTTTTAAATTTTCAATTAATAGGGTTCGATATTAGAACACTCGAAATTTTGAAAGTTCGGTGTTCTAATATAGACCCCACACAGACATATACTGTGACATGGATCTCTTATTAAATAGCAATCCACAACCCACCAGCTTAAAGCTAGATGAGATAGGTTCTTTAAAAAACATGCTCCCTGAAGCTACAAGTATTAGTCTTAAAAGAACATGTTTTGCTTGGTGGATGCACACCCTTTTAGTTAAATTTATGAACTCTAGGTGACTGACTGCACAACCATAGGGAAAAGGAAAACACCTTTCAAAGGGAAACAAGTGCTCCCACACATTTCAACCTCAATATAACACACACAAAAAATAAATAAATACTATTTAGTTTGGAGAATTTAGATAAGACAGACCATTCAACAGACAGGAGGTGTCAAGAGTTTAGTAGCGTGCAAGTCAACACTGTTTTTTTTTTTTTTTTGCCTGCTGCACATTCTAGTATAAATCTGTTTGAAGTAGTCACTGCACAGTAACATATCTTCTTTCGGCTTTTTCCCGGTTCGGGGTTACCACAGCAGATCACCTGTTCACTCATGATTGGCAGTGGAGTTTTACAGTGTCAAGTTGCCAGCCTGGAGCCCAACCTTCCACAGAAGGCACACACATGCACACACTCACACCTAGGGCCAATTTAGAGTGTCCAATCCACCTACAGCATGTCTTTTGGGATGTGGGAGGAAACCGGAGCACCCAGAGGAAACCCACACAACCACAGGGAGAACATGCAAACTCTGCACAGAAGGCACCCCAGCCAAGAATCAAACTGGTGAACCTCTTGCTGTGAAGTGGCAACGCTAACCGCTGCTCCACCATGGCCGCCCTTGCACAGTAACATATCTAATCAGTGCTAAATACAAAGGCATGAATTACTGCAGTTGTAAAGCCTCTGGTGAAGAACCTTCTATGACAGAGCACCACTGCAATGAACTGTTAAGTGTAAAGCATATTATATATTTTAGTTATAAAAACAGCACTAATAAAATTAGTTTGAACTAATTATTAAAAATTGTATATTTTCTTGCTTACACATGAAGGGAATCACATTTTTATCAAGAATAATTCCCTATCTGATCCATATAATTTCATAGCAACAAACAAGGTGGCATCATACGATATCAGGAATATACTGTTAAAATAAATCTGATTTAGTTCTGATGAAATAGCTATACTTAAACCAAAGCACTGACAGGTCAATCTCCTTTAAAAGGCACATTTTCAGACTTTTAAGCAAAGCAGCCTGGTGCCATTGGGAAGGGACTCCACTTCTGTCAGCTTGCTCTTTAAAAGACTCAAGTTTCAATAGGTTCTGGCCAGGAACAAGGACATTTCAGAAGTTCCTTTTTAACTAAATCTCTGAGGGTCACCAAGGTGTCATGAGTGCAGAGATTTAAGAAATCCAAGTCCAACGAGGGCTTTATACATCACATCCAGAATACTAATACTGATCCAGCAGGTGAAAAGCAGGCAGAGGAAATCCCAGGTAATGAGAAATAAAGCTGAGGCAGCTCACATACAGTAGTTTATTGCATCAAAATCTTGTCTTAAGCCATATTTCATTAGTCTCCAAATTAACTCTCAGCATCTATGTTTGAGCAGCCTAATAGAAGATGTTACTAGAGCTTTTTATATGTGTGCAACATAATCACAGATTAATTTTGACCAGCTTACAAAATAGCAAAGAGGAAAAGGAAAACAAAAATCTCAATTTCTAATACTCAAAATTTTGTTTTGCAGAAAGCAAAGATACAAAATTGACTATCTAGAGTTGGGAAATCTAATGTGTGTGTGTGTGTGTGTGTGTGTGTGTGTGTGTGTGTGTGTGTGTGTGTGTGTGTGTGTGTGTGTTGTGTGTGTGCACGCTTATGTGCATTCACTTGTGTCTATGTATCCAGTTTATATATATATATATATATATATGTGTGTGTGTGTGTGTGTGTGTGTGTGTGTGTGTGTGTGTGTGTGTGTGTGTGTGTGTGTGTGTGTGTGTGTATGCATATGTGTATTTTTAAATGAGCTATTCACAACCATAACATTCATGTGAGAATAAAGATAAAAACTCAGTCAAAAAGAATTGCTGATCTAGAAACAGTGCCACTGTACCTCCAATGTCATCATTAAAAGAGGAACTAAGACCCCTATGAACAGCTATGAAAATGAGATAAAACATCCAATCATCCTTCTGCAAATATATAGATATTAAAGGTATTGTATATTTTCCTTTGACTGTGACTCAGGCAAGATGCTAGCAGTCCAGCATCTGTAAAGGGCAAAGTATTTTCCATTTTTACAGCAAAGAACAGAGAAATACAATTTGAGAAAAGGTCCAGTCTTTCAAATGCATGTAAAAAAGGAACAAAAAAGTCTTTAGACTCATTAACTCAGTGAAGCAGAACCTATTTGAGAAAGACTCTTTCTTATTTAGGATCCCTGATATGGAAATACACTGTTTGCTAGGCATGAAAATATTTTAAGAAATGAAATGCAAAAAGTAAAGAATTTTCAAAAGTTTAATTAGTTTTCAGCAAAAATACACAAAGTAATTGTTTTAGTTTTAATGCATTTTTTATTTTTATGCTAATTTTTAGCAGCTAATTTACCATTATGTTAATTCTCATTATGAGATATCAGTCTTGCAGTAATATATAGCTATAAAGGGATACATAAGTAATCCATAAAACAAAATGAGGTGCACTGTTTTATTTAGACACATGCATTTTGGAGGCTTTTACTAATGACACTTTATTTTTTGCAAATTGTCATTTATATTTATTTTAACAATCTGAATGTATGACTGCTTTTAGATTGCAGATTATAATCCAATTATAGCTGTAAGTTGCCTAGTACTCAATGCTTTTTGTTATTGATTTTTCTTTACTGCTTCCATACATTTGATATTCATTGACTTTAGTTTCTTCAGTACAGAACTTTTCTCATTTGTATATATTCCTGAACAGAGTGTCACTACAGATTTGATGCACTTCTGGTGGAAGGTGCCTAGTAGGCATCTTCATAACTTGTTTAAACCACTTTTAATGACTCCTTTCAGCATGATAGAACACTGATTGCATTCTGGGATCCTCCTGGATTCTGAACTTTCTAATTCTGCTGAAAGAGTATGAGCTCATTTCTACATTTTACACCTATAACCTCTCCCTCTCGGTCATGGTGAGTCAGGATTGGGACATAGACTGACCATGAAACTGCAGTCTCCATTCCAAGACTAAGCTCTCGCTTACTCTGGGCTGTCTGTGGTACTGATATCTATGTAGACATTTGTTTTTTTAGTTTCATGATTTCTATGTATTCAGTCATGAAAAGGAACCCAACACTCAAAAATTCTTCCATCTGTGTTAATTCCTTCTTCCTCATGTGCAGAAGACAATCCATCTTTTCTGGGTGAAAGCAATTACCACTAATTTATAGGTGCTGAGTTCTATCACAGGCATTTCACACTCAGCAGGTTCATAAGGGATATGGGTTTGTGCTGCTCTCTTGATTCTCTCGTTATATTTTTAAAAAAGTAAAAAAAAGAAATTACAAAGGCAAACTACTTTGCTTGACATAGTTCATTGTACAATCAGTTTCCCAATCAGTTTGTATTAATTTGTCTAATGTTTAAAGAAATTATTGTATATTCCCTTGTAATCTTTAAGCCTGTGAATTCAAACATACAACCACTAAGAAACTGCAAACTGCCCCTAAGGCTTTGTCCTAAGTTTCTGGAGTTATTGAACATTTTCATCATTCACAGCCAGCATATTATGTCAAAAACCCAAGTAAGCTAAATTAAACTCATGTTTGCAAGTTATTTTTCGATGCATCGTGCATTATTTTAAAAGAAGTTCACTTCTTTTGCTGTCATTTGTACCTGCCAGTGACCCTCAGGTAGTAAAATAAACTGTAATTAACCATTAAGACACTGTAAATGTGAAATGGTCAATCAGTTTATTCTATTAATTTAGGTTTATTTTCAATAATCAAGGCAAGATAAACTAAGCAAGCACATACTTCAACAAACTGGTATTTACCCCACAGGCTCTATCTGCACATAAAACTACCAAACTGACTGATAACGTACAGTTCACAAGTAACCAAAAGACTTTTTTTGCTGTCACCTGCTTTGATTGGTATAGGGCTGTTGGCGGCTTTTTTAGTTCTTCCTTAATTTTATTATCCTCACATTGTTTTCTGGATAGCTGCTCTGATTATCTACCACTTTCTCTGTAGTAGGGAACTACCTTAGACAACAGTCATCATTTTAAGCGAAATCCTATCTTTCTGTTCTCATACATTTTTTTCTGAGAAAGATTGACCTTTTTCTCTTAATTATATCATATACAACAGGCAAAAACAAGTGAATAGCCACAAGTAGGGGGTACTGTCATAGTGGTGTTTTTTAACTGACATGGGTCATTGAATCATTCAACAGTCAGGTGACATAAGAATATCCCTTTGTAAAATGATAATTGAAACTAATTATAGTGCATTTTGTTTCCAGCTAGCTGTTGTTGGCATTCTGCTTAGTTTTCTTTCCAGCTAAACACCTAGCATGTAAACATGCCAGAATCTGTAAAAGATGCAAAATTATTAGTAGCATTATGTTCAAATGTCAAGTATGTTCAAAAACATGGGGTAAAAAAGCACACAGAATGAAATAAGTACAATGTTATTCAGCTTAAAATATGTTGTACTTTATTTGTATTTTGTTGTTGTTTGTTTCTTTAACTTTATCGCTGACTAAGACAACTGATTCACTGATTATAAGTGTTATTCCACATGAGTGTATTCATGCATCTAATGGTGTTTCACATGGGCTTACTGCTCGGCGTATCATTATCTATAAAATAAGTATTGTTTAATATACAAATCCCCACCAGATACTCTGTAAGTCAGCAGAATATCTGTCTGCTGCCTGTTTCCGTTTTGAAGTTATTCACAACCATGAATTTTTAAATGCACAGTTGTGAATAACTGAAAAATAGAAACAGACAGTAAAATTTTGCAAGCAGGAGAAAAAAACAGAATGGACTGGATTAGAAAGTCATAATATGACCTGCTACTGCTGGTGACTGCCCTATCTGATTTAGAGACAGGCCCGCCACAGTGATCCTATGTGGTCTGTAGGATCACTTTAGTGGCATTTCTTCTTAGCTGAGATGTATGCATTCCGATGGAATAATCTGTACTAATTAGCCATATGATCGCCCCTGGAAAATGGCTGTGATAAGACATTTACTCAGCTGAGTGATCCAGTGAATCACTCTTCTGTATAAGGTAGCTGAGCCATCTGAGTTAATTAAGTCGACAAAAAGTTTGCCTTCACCCATTAGTCTCAATGTATGAGATTGTGTTACAGGTAAGTGTTGAGGAAGTTAGCAGACAGATAGTGGTAATGGGGGTAAACATATGTATGTGTGTGGCAGGATGTGTGAGCGTCTGTATGCATTGGAATGAGTGGCCACAGCAGTGTGTATGTATCTGTGAGTGTGTGTGTGTGTGTGTGTGTGTGTGTGTGTGTGTGTGTGTGTGTGTGTGTGTGTGTGTGTGTGTGTGTGTGTGTGTGTGTATGTGTATACTTACATGAATACATGAATGAGTATGTGTGTGTGTGTGTGTGTTTGTGTAACTGTGTGTCTGGCTGGATGATCACCTGTAGGGAAGGTTTGAATACATAAATGGTGTGTGTGTGTGTGTGTGTGTGTGTGTGTGTGTGTGTGTGTGTGTGTGTGTGTGTGTGTGTGTGTGTGTGTGCATGCGTGCTGAAGGGGATTATACCTCTAAACTCCCCTAAACCAAAGAACAAATCATGCAATATTGGGGGAGGGGGTCTTTCTAGACAGCAAGGAAATATCACTAGAAACATAATGATAAGTTTCAAATACTGTACTTCCTCAGAGGATCTTCTCTTCCTTCCTGATGCAGTTTGTGAACAATAAGGCTTATTTGCGTCCAGTGCCTGGCATAATTAATTGACTGCAAAGGTCCAAAAATTATAAGAGACAGAGCAGGTATAAGAGGTAAAATCATGACCATTCTGTAAAATCAGACACAGCTGAGAGGGTTGGGTGTGTGTGACCATGTGGAGGGCTGTCATGCCACTAAACGACTATGCTGAAGACTTCTGGACAAAGCTAGGAGAAACACTACATATCACCAGGGAGAAATATTAAATGCTACTGTAAGTCACTTAAAAATGTAATAGAACTACAGGTCTATCATCATTATCTAATTAAATAAAAACTCTCCAATTACACTCTTCATTTAACCCCTGAAGAGTGTAATTGGAGAGTTTTTAATTAATTAGATAATTGAATGCTTAATAGTTTTATTACTGTGTGTATTTAAGGTGAATGTTTTTGGCACAAGATGTTACTCCTTGATTGCTCAGGCCGAGACATCAGAGAATATTTAATTTTGGTGTTCATGGATTCCTGGCTGGTTGTTTGTCTGTTTTATCTTGTTTCCTTGCGTTGTGGTCTTCAGTCCATCAGCCTAACTAGCCTGATCTGCAAGGCCATACAATGGATCATCATGGATATCATTAACAGGGACATTGGCAAACTCCAAATACTTGATCCCACACAATCTGCCTTTCTAAAGGGGAGGTATGTCAGTGATCTCTGGATGACATTCCTGAGACAGCCACCAAAGGCATGGATGAGGAAAAGATGGTGAACTCCAGTCACCTTGACTTGGCAAAGCCTAACACACTATTCCTTACTTGGCCATAGCACATGAACCCTGTCAACTAGGCAACAATCCATATGTTACCAGATGGGTAGGAAACTGGTTCATTGATAGAACCCACATGATCATAATAGGGGTAGCCAACCTAAGCAGTACACCCGTAATGAGTGACATACCACAGGGATTGGCCTGGGGGCCTCTGATATATGGGATATATTTCCCTGAGGTGCAGGTCAAAAACACTGGACTATGGCTGACCAGCTTGGCAGATGGCTGCAAGCTGGGAACAGTCATCAATACCCAAGGAGATGTGGATGTTCCACAACAGGGTCTCTCCAAAAAAATTACTGCTGCCAGAAACATGGCCTCAAGCCGAATTCTTGCAAATGCATCATCATCCCTGTCTGGAAGACTGACATCCCCACATATTGTCACATTAACAACAATGTCCAACATACACAATCAATACTGAGGCGTTTGGCCACCCAAGTTGATAGCAACCAGAAGTCTGTGCACCATGTCACTTCCATTGTACAGAAAGCTTCATAGATGGACCAACTCAAAAGTAAGGGTATCTCATTCAGGGACAAAGAGGTCATAATATCCATGTATTCTAAGCTTATAAGGCCAATTATTTTGTACAATGCCCCCTACAGCATATACCTCACAAAGCACATGCAGCAGCTGGAGAGACCACAGAGGTTCCTCACCGGGAGATTCCAGGACCCCGAACACCTACCCTACACAGATAGGCTAACAGCACTGTCCCTCTACTCAGTTCCATACAGATTCCTCAGAGGTGACCTCAGTCTGGCATACAAAGCAATCTAGACCCTGCCGTGATGGGACTGTTGCACATATGGAATGCAAGGCACACTTGAACAACCTCTAGATGCACCATCAACCTGGTCTGTGATATCAACAGGGCTTGTTGGTGTGACAGATACCACAGACTCCCCCATCTGTGGACTACATTCCCTGTCCACATCAAGCCGACTGCCTCAATACCCTTGTGAAGTTCTCCCTGTATAAGTGCATGGGAAACAGAAAATACAGTGATTTCACCTGTGTCCCTGCTGGACAGGAGCTGTGGGTGCTGACATGTCTTACCATGGGCTACACTCTCACATGCAAGGGTTATAAGGGCTTCAGGCCCAATAACCTAGTAACCTCATATCAGCCTATCAACCTATAAACAAATGTCTGTCAGTGGTTCACCACATTACTCTGTACTGCCTTGCCACTGACATAACTGGAAATCACAGTGCTATGTGACATATACCACACATATAATGGACATCTCTGCTCAGTAGCATGCACTCTGTACCCACACCAGGATATGGCTTGTTATATAAGAAGAATACCACACAAGCAGGAGATTCCCAGCCAGTACATCACTGAGGTGCTGGACTGTTTTCACAGCTTCATCAGCCAATTGGCTGTAGCCACACCTCTCAACTGGCCGGATTGGGCAAGAATGTCTACAGTTTGGCTCACAATTTCAGTCTGTGCAACATACATCTTGTATTTCCCAGTAAATCACTGTGATGATCTGAGGATATCTGTCAGTAAGTAATGACACAATGCATTTCAGTGTCAGACGACATATATGTCAGACGACGTCTGCTAAAATAAACCATGTTACTCTAGCAACTTTCTACATTAATAAGAGCAATGTTTACAGTATCTCCCTATGTTTGGGCCATTGCCCCCCCCATTTTGGCAGGCTATCGTCATATTTCTTGCAATAACAGGTTGTATGGCTGTAACACACAAAACACTGGACCGGAGTACAACTATCTCTGGAATGGAGTCCCACTCGTACTATAGAAGGTAATACTAGGCATGCTCATACACTTAAAGAATTGCAGCCCTTGTCTAAACCCACATCGGAGTATAGAACTGTATTGTGCATAAATATATGTGCATACAGACAGCTATGTGCACCTTAATTGTTTCTACCCACACCCATCAGACAGGAGTACCCTCAGCTAACTGTACGTGGCCCATATGTGATACAGCTCCATCTGTTGCATGTGATACACAGATGTATATATGGGCAACATAGAACAATATTTCAAGCATACACAAACATAGACATGGAAAACAGAGAGACAGACAATGTCAGAGAGAGAGAGAGAAAGAGAGAGAGACAGGGAGACACACACACAGAGTGAGTCATAGACAGGGATACCCTGAAAGGCATAGACTGATACCCTGCTGTGGAGAGTTGCATACCAGTTGTAACCAGTAGCATGTGAGAGAATGAAGGTGAGCAACATTGTATAATAGGACTGAGGTGAGGTTTGTAATATCACATCACCCACATTTGTGTGCATTTGTGTTTGTAAGTTAAAGAATTACGAGGCCTTACCCCCTCAATACACATACAAAGGCCTGACTGTACAAGATCTGCTGATGTCATTCACCTTAGAAATACCTTTGGACACTTGTCAGCCATATAAGCTCTGTTGCACATGCAATAACTGTGTAACACTATAGTACAAATAATTAGATAGGTAGGGGTTCTAACCTCAGTCCTGCTAAATGTGAGTGTGTGTTTGTAGGTTAAAGACTTTTAGGTCATTCCCATGCAGTACACTGCCCATTGCCCTAGTTTACAAGGGCTGCTGATGTCATTCACCTTAGAAGTACCTTTGGACACTTTCCACCTTGTAAGTTCTGTGGTGCATGTGATAACTATGTAACAATATAATACAAATAACTAGCTAGGTAGGGGTTCTAATCTCAGTCCTGCAAAATGTAAGTGTGTGTGTGTGTTTGTTTGTAGGTTAAAGATTTTTAGGCCATTCTCACCCAGTACACTGCCCATTGCCCTACTTTACAAGGGCTGCTGATGCCATTCACCTTAGAAGTACCTTTGGATAGCCCTCAGCCTTAGCTCCATGGTACATGCAATAACTGTGTAACACTGTGGTATACATAACTAAACACTTAGAGGTTTTAAACCCAATGCTGGCAACTATAATACTGTGTCATTCACCTTAGAGGTACCTTCGGATAGCATCAGCCCTATAAGCTCCATGGTGTGTGCGATAATAACATAACAGTATAGTACAAATAGCTAGATAGGCAGGGGTTCTAATCTCAGTTCTGACAAATGTGTGTGTGTGTGTGTGTGTGTGTGTGTGTGTGTGTGTGTGTGTGTGTGTGTGTGTGTGTGTGTGTGTGTGTGTGTGTGTAGGTTAAAGTATTTTGAGGCATTTCCTACCCAGTACACTTCCCATTGCCATACTTTACAAGGGATGCTGGTGTTGTTCACCTTAGAAGTATCTTTGGACAGCCCATAGCCCTATAAGCTTTGTAGCACATGTGATAACTGCATCACACTAAAGTACAAATAACTAGAAAGATAGGAGTTCTAATCTTAGTCCTGCCAAATGTAAGACAGTGTGTGTGTGTGTGTGTGTGTGTGTGTGTGTGTGTGTGTGTGTGTGTGTGTGTGTGTGTGTGTGTGTGTGTGTGTGTTCCAACCAGTACACTTCACATTGCCCTACTTTACAAGGCAACCAGTACACTTCACATTGCCCTACTTTACAAGGCCTGCTGATGCCATTCACCTTAGAAGTATCTCTACACACTTTTCAGCCCTATAAGCTTTGTGGCATGTGAAATGCTACAGTGCAGATAATTAGATAGGTAGGGGTTCAAATCTCAATACTGGCAACTATAGTACTGTGTATGTTTGTGTGTGAAGCATATCTCTGTGGCTATTGTGTGTGTTGGTTATACCATTTTAAGGCCTGTTGACTCCCTCCCCATGGCATGACTTTAAAGAGACTGTTAATGGTATCTGCCTTACATGCACCATGTTAAACTATACAGGCCAAACAAGTCATCTGTACAGATGTATATGGAATATCCAGATGTTTGCAACCTATATGTGGTCTGTGTCCCCTAACAATGGGCATTTATGAGTAACCATTGCCAAATATGTCACAGGTACCATACTGACAGACTTGTCAGCATCAGACATCATACCTGTCTGAAACATCATGCTGATACAAAGTTTGTTACTCTATTACTTGTCCAGGTATGTAAGAGCAATGCATGAGACCAGTTGATATTTTGGGTGTTTTATCCCACTATCCATGAAGGCATTCCCAAGATTACTTGTTGTAAAAGGTAGTAAATTATGTCCCCAGCATATAATCTCTGTGGTCCATGTAATGTGTACATAGCACTATAGTACATACAAGTGGATATGTAGGGTTACTAATCTATTGGCAACTGTCTGTGTGCTTCTGTATGCATATCCCTAGTGGCTGTCTTTACTGTGTGTATGTGATAGTTATACCATTTTTGTGTGCCTCTTCCACCCTGTGAAATCCCCCATTGCCAACCTAGTTGCAGCCCCTATAGATGTCATCCACCTTACAAGCACAGTTACACAGTTTCTAACACAAAGGCACTGTGGTGCATGCAGCAGTCATATCACTGTGTATTGTACATAAATAGATAGGTGGGTCACCTAATATGGAAAGTGTCAACTCTGTGTGCATGTGTGTCTCAATGCATGTCCCCATGCAGCAGTGTGTGTGTGTGCGCGTGCGCGTGTGTGTGTGTGTGTGTGTGTGTGTGTGTGTGTGTGTGTGTGTGTGTGTGTTTCAGGTGGCTCTACCATGTTAAGGGCCTCTGAACCCACCAGTGGCAATTGTTACCCACTTTAATAGTATTGGCAGGTACTCCAACAGTATGGTACCTTTGTGGTGTTTCTATTATGTATCTAGCAGTATTGTTTGTAAAACTGGGCTGGTAGAGGTTCAACTATTAGCAGAGGCAGGTCAAGAATGTGTCTTTGTGAGTGTGTGTGTGTGTGTGTGTGTGTGTGTGTGTGTGTGTGTGTGTGTGTGTGTGTGTGTGTGTGTGTGTGTGTGTACCAGCATACCTTTCAACCACTCACAGAAAAACATCTGGTTAAAGCCATATGGGATGCTGAGGCAAACAGTAAACATTGAACACATGGGAAATAGATAGCAGAACAGGTGATGCATGTGAATGCACCTTACAAAGGGTATGTGTTATTACATGACACTGTCATTAATCTGCAATGTCAGTCTGTCATGATTTCCCAAAACATTGGCCAGAAAAATCACAGGTTTATGACAGATGGAAAGAAATGATGTGTCAGACATCAGGACAACCTGCAGACATATGCAGTGGTCAGAGGTATGGCCACCATCTGTACACATACCTCCCAAGCTGTTACAGCATGAAATGTTTGCAAAGCTATAAATAATGGGGTGACAATGGCCACATAATAGGGACACTTGTCAAATATTGCTCCTCCAAACCTATATAGGTGATAGAATAACAGGTTTTGCATTAGCATAGATACTCTGAAAGGTATGACGTCTGCAACTCATAATGTCTGACATTATTTATTGATATCAACCCGCAATGATTTGGCAATGATTTGCCAGAAAAACATAGGTTTATGAGAAAAAGTGCCACAAGTATGAGGCAAGAATCTGGGCATTCTATGGAAATCTGTACACTTGAGTGGTATGTCTGTACCACCCTGCAGGTTGCAGTCCATAATTGGCAAGGTGTAACCTGTGACAACAACTGAAACAGTGAAAATAGATAAAAGACTGTTGGACAAGAAACATGTCATACAGTTCTGTACTGATTGCATAGAGCAGTTATTGCACATCAGAAACACCTTAATGTTATGAGAAATACTGTAAGCTAAGGTAATGTCACACAAATAATGTGTCATAGTAGCAAACTAGAAGAAGTCCTGTGTGTTGCACTTGCCATGGGCATGCTATGTGCTGCCAACTATCCCACACTCCACATTTGATAATGTCACACACACATTGTGTGTTGCCTATGTGTGTGCAATATGTAGACATGTGAAGGCCCTGTGACTACCTGTGCCTACAAAACAGGTGAATCTGTTTGGGGTTAAAGTAATGGCTAGGCTTGTGTGTGACCTCTTGCTAGTACTCAAGTAACCTCCTCTGTATGTATGAGCCTGTGGCACTACAGACCACCCAGGTGACATGCATGAAGGCTAGCTGGATGTGTCAAGGGGTATGTATGCAAGGTCACACTGTCTGCCACTATTGTCTCTCATACACTGTTGCATGCATACACACCTGGTAAACATGTACATATACAGCTGTACCTTGGCTATTAAAAGATCACTGTGTTCCCACTCTCTGCCAAACTCATCATTGGGAATTTCAGCAGGCCCACAGCCTTCAGACACACATACACCTGGAACACAAACAGAATGCAGTATGTGAGACTACAGTCAATCAGCAGTACTAACAGCAATAACGCATCATGGCTGTAAAAGTTGCATACACTTTGATGTGTCACCATAACAATTGCCTGCAGACAGCACCTTACACAGCATTACATTACTACACTGTACTATATTCACCCTCTGCATCAGACCCATATTAACATGTCCCTGCATCGATGGTATGGATAACAGGGATCGGTATCATTACATGCACAGGGTGTGGTGTGGGCTTGCTAGAGGCCTAGGCTGGGCCATACAGTTGACATCATGTGCCTGTATATCTGGAGGGTGTTGTTCAATTGGGCCATGCAGAGGAGTTGTGCATGTCTGGTGGTGACCTGCCTCTGATAGAGATGTGTGAGTGTTTATATGCACACAGCCAAGCCATGTGATTGCCCTACATAGGGGCATGTTGGACAGCCATGGACCATGCATGGCAGGATGGACATTTCACAATCTCCAGCTATGGACATGGGAACTAGTTATGCTAGGAGCCTCACTGGCACCACCAGGCTCAAGGCCAGATGCAGTACTACTCCCCGATAGTGTCTGTTGTCTGCTGGATCCGTGTCCTTGACAGGACTGGCCAGGACCATGTGCCCATGACCTGCTCCATTATGGTGTGGACAGCACCCTCCCTTTGGTAGTGCTGGTGGTACTGCCACTAAGGGAGTGTGGATGTGCATGGCCATGTGGACTCCCAGCTGATGTTGTTGCTGACCAATGTCCATGTGGCCGAAATCCTACTCCCACTATATGCTTAAGCACAGACATTGCACGGCCAAGCACTGACAATGTCTCACCCCACCATCTATCCATGACAGAAGCATAATAATGTGTGGCATCACCAAGGCTGTGGACATCGTCATGCATGACAGGAAGTGTTGCATTCATGATCCTGAGCATCTGTCTGGTGTTGTGTTTAGGACATGCCTGTGCATCTATGACAGACCGAAACATGTGTCTGGTGATTCCTACTGTGACACTTGTGACAGGGGCTTGATGGGCAGCAGTCTTCCTTCGAGCACCCCTGTCCATCCATCTGTGTGGGACCTCGCCTGATCTCTGGCTATGGCTAGTGTCTACACGCACACTTGCCATAGTCATACACACTTGCCTGTTCCATACGATCACCCTCCAACTGTCCATTATCTGTGGCTGCTGGGGACTGGGTATGTGGGTGCATACTGACTGTGTGTGTGGGTATTGTGGGTGAAAGTGGGTTGTCAACCAATGGCAAAGACTGAGCCCCTGACAACCCCATCTGTGCCTCACTATCACCAGCATCATCATCATAGTCCACTAAGACACTGACATCAGGTTGTGAGGGGGAGTGACCCCAACCCCCATGTTTATCTGTGCGGGGAAGAGAACATATGTAAATTAATACCTGCACTATAATGTTTACTGATACACAGACACACATACATACACACACACATGCACTCAAGCACATACACACACACACACACACACACACACACACACACACACACACACACACACACACACACACATACACACATGCGCACGTGCCACACACACACACGCACACACACACACGCGTGCACGCGTGTGCGTGTGCACACACATGCGTACGTGCACACACTACTACTACCTATAACTTGCTATCCTGCTGCAGGGGTCACCTGGTATGCCAGCCATAGGTGTGAGGCACTCAGATACAAGTGTGGAGTACACACTCACTTAGGCAGAGTACGTCAGTAATGGTCAAGGAGACCTGGACAATCTGTGAAATTACCCTGTATGACATTGTCAGACTGAAAGTGACTCAATGACGGTACATGATGTGATATGCCATCTGCACCCACCAGTACATACTGTCAGTGTGTCACCCCATTCACTGGTCCAATCATCAGGGAGCCTAAATACTTGCCACTACAACCAGTGAGGGATGTACACAATGGCAGGATGACAAGTACATGCACAATAAATTACAATTACCCTTCAGAGCACACAGAGGTCTCTCTCCACAACCCCAGTAACACTCCTCACTGGCACACATATGAGGTTAACATCTCAGCAAAACAGTCAATCAAAAACATCTGTCACCCTCTCTGTCCAACCAGTACTTTGGGACCCTGGCCAAGTAGCTGACACACACACTTTGCTATTTGCGTTTTGAATCACACATACACACACAAACACGCACACTCCTGTTAAAGTCTGGCACAACTTTGCTACCTATGGGACATCCAGCCCGTACTTTAAGGTAGTTCTGACTGCCACTACCCATCTCTGTAACAGCTACTGTAAGGCCCTCAACAAAGGGTGACAAATCATACTGTGTGATGCACCTATTATCAAAATGGTAAGTGTGACCAAGACCAAGGCTACTGGAGTGAGCTATACAGTGTTACCATGTGCATATGCAAGTACTCTAATAGCAGATTTAGTGCTATACAGACCAGATACAATGATAAGGTGTAACGATATGTGACAATAACTAATAAAGGAACAAGCGAATACTATTAATGCAGTAACTACACAGCTCAGACTCACAGGGATTCATATATGACAACATTGCAGGACAGTCTGCAATACATAAAGGACATGTGTAAAGTAGTAGGTGCATAAGTTCATAGGATGATACTAAGCTTTTGGCCCAGATGCCCTCATAAGCCTAGCCCAGATGTTTGCCCATGTCTCTTCAAAGTTAGCACTTGTTTTCCCTGTCCAGCTTGGACACAGGTGGGATCCCAGGGGTGTCTTTTGTGTTTATCATGCAGTCAACCAGCTTCTTCTTGAAGAAGGCTAGAGAGGTACTCTGCTAGACATGGGGATGGACTATATTTTACAGACAGTGTATTATTTAACACACAAAGCTATCCCACCAAGTACTGCTCATGTCACAGACCAGGTGAGGGCCTTGTGTGTGGGTTGCACGAGTGGGGTTTGTCTTACGGATATGCATAACCTCCATCAAGGCTGGTTTGGGAATGGCCTTGTTAGCCAGACACACATCACCTATGATCAGTCTGTATGACATTGAATAGAGCAGCAGGACTTTCAGCCTATCTGTATAGGATAGGTGTTGCAGACCCTGGATTTTCCTGGTCAGGAATGTCTGTAGTCCTTCATCCGCTACATGTGTTTGGGAAGGTGCATGCCAAATGAGCCATTGTATTCGGTAATGGGTCTGATACGGGAGTAGTACAGGGATGCTATGGCCTCCTCGTTCCTGGATGACATGCCCTTATTTGTGAAGTGGGCCATGTAGACAGCCTTCCTTACAATGTTGCAAATGATGTGGAAAACTGTCAGGTTGCTATCAACCTTATTGCACAAGTCACCTCATGCCTGATTGCATACTCAGTACATTGTTATTACTGTCATAACTAGTGTGGATGACATCTACCACAACAGGGATAATGATGCATTCCCTGGTATTCAGTCTGAGGCAATGCTTCTGGCACCAGTCATTAATTTGGGTAAGAGCCACTTGGTGGATGCTCACATCACTAGCAGGATGTAAGACAGTGGCCAGCTTGCAGTCATCTGTAAACTTGGTCAGCCACATGTTTTGTCTTGCACTTCAAAACAGTATATCCCAAACAGTAGAGGCCCCCAGACAGATCCTTGGGGTACACCACTCTTAAGGGTCTACCACTTGGGATGGCTTCCACTACTTTGACTGATTGAGTACTATCATTGAGTCAGTTAGCTAACCATCTGGTAACATTCAGGTTGATGCCTAGCTGTGTAGGCTTATCTATTATGGCCAACAGGGGATTATTGTCAGAGGCTTTGGGTAAGTGAAGGTAGGCAGTGTGCAGTATCTTCCCCTCATCCATATGTTTGTTGGCCACTTCAAAGCAGTCAGCTGGGTTTAATAGGCCTCATCTCCCTTTGGCAATACCAGACTGTGTTGGCTCAAGCATTATGAGGTTGCCAATGTCCTTGTTTATAAGGTCCTTGATAATGACTTCCATGGTCTTGCAGATCAGGCTAGTAAGGCTGATCTGCATATGATTTGCTGGTTCAGTGGATGCTCCACCTTTGTGTAGAGGAGTGACAGTGGCTGTCCTCCATGCAGATGGGATAACACTGGTGCTCAGGTTTTGGTTGGCTACAGTTTGTAATGGAACTGAGAGCTCATGCCTGAATTCATTTAAGATGCAGTCAGGGATGTTATCAGGTCCCATGGGGACTTCAGTTTGTTGCACTTGAGAGGGCATTATGGACCTGCTCCCTGATGATGAGGGGAGGGGTGCAGGTTCTGTGCATGTCCTCCTTTACTGATGGGAGGATGGCGGGGTGAAGTTTTCACTTAACTTGTCTGCAGCAGGTTGGGTATATCTATGGCATATGTGTATGTGGTGTTATTGACCACCGGTACAGAGCAGATATGGGTGTTGCCTCTGTGATTGCAGACATATATGAAGAAGCCCTTGCGATTGACCTTTGTGGATGTGTCCAATTTGCACTCAAAGTTAGCCTTACAGTAATTTACCTGTGACCTTATTTGCTTGTTCAGACAAAGGTGACATTGCTTCCAATTTGGCACCTGCTTCTTCTTGGCCCTGTATAGCCAATATTTCCACTTATTATGGAGTTTTTGTATTGCTGCTGTCCATCACAGAGGTTTAGTCTACCTTGGGGGAGATGATTATGCCCAGTCAGGTATTGCTGAGTCCATACAGCTATGTAGGTGCTCATATAGATGTTTGGTGTAGGCTTGGACACGAAGTCATGACACCATTAAACACTTTTCCAATTTCAACCTAGTAATTATAATCAAACTACTAATTATTTCTGTTTCAAGGCAATACATCAACCTGTACCTGTAGACATTTATGTCTGTCTGATGCATTGAAACTAAGAGTACACATTTGCAAAACAAATACAGCATATTTACTTGACGTTTTGCAACTCATGTCTGTATGTTTGGGGCTTCCAGCTACTACTATTACTGCATACATGTGCACAGGTAATACTTGATATACATTTCTGTTCTTTGTCAGTATGAGCACAGCATTTACACTCTTGCAGCTCAGTCATGCCTCTCAACCTGTTAGAGCAAGACATCTGGACAAAGGCACACATAAATGGGGGGCAAAGGCCCAAAAGTAGTGACATGGTGTAAATATTTCTGTAACACACTTAGACAGTTGATAGCAAAATAGGTTTTGCATTCACAAGAATACGCTTAAGGATATGACATCTGACATTCAAATGCATCCTATTATGTTATGACTTCAGTCTTTACTGATTTGCCAGTGATTTGCCAGACAAAAGACAACTGTATGAGAAACTGACTACAAATATGAGGGAAACATGTGGTCAGTCTGCAAAACTCTGGACAATTGAAAGGCATGAGCTTAGTATATAACATACAGTTCAACACACACTCATGTGTCAGTTGTTTACTATGCACATACCCTATATAGGTCTCTTACATGTGTAAGACAAGTATATGTATCACAGTAGCATTCACAAGTGACATATGAATATTTACAACATCCCAGGTAGCTGGCCTGGCAGTGTCACAGTCAGTATTGTACAACAGAAACTCCAGTAGTAGACATATATGAGCTGACCTCTGCTGGAGTGACTCAGGGACCAGAGCTGTGATCTATGTCACTGTAGACAGAGCCAGCAGGGATGGCCATAGGTGCTGGACAGCAGCATGTCAGTCCAGCAAGTCTTGTTGAGATCTACTGTTTAACTTCTATTTCTCATTTTTACATCCTACATTCTGCATTCCATTATATGTTTAATTGTTTGACATACCTGTTATAGTGGTTCGGAGTTTTCTCACAGTAATGCAGACATGTAAGTTCTATAGTCACAATCTGTCTTTACATAGAAAGGTTCAGACCTGTTTTGCATAGGCACCAGTTTGCCTTTTGTAGGTAATGCTCATGAGCAGGTGATGGCCTGTGCACCAGTTGGTGTCTCCCAGTTGCTAAATGCACCCAGAACAGCTGTATTGTATTTCCATTAGCCAATGGTATGTCAACACACTGCTATAATTAAGCCCTTCATGTGGGCCTTGACCCTTTTCCTTGCCTGTGAGGAGGACATCATGGTGGTAAGGGAGCTACATTATCACAGAGGGTAAGTATAGATACCTCTTAGAACAAGATATATGGAGAAAGCCAAACAAAATGGGAAAGTTCCAGAATTAGGGACAGATTGTAAGTATTGGTGTTATACAGTTAGGAAATTGCTAGATTAACAGAGTTTGTCTGGACATGCATTTTGTGCATGATTTGAAGTCTGACAGTAATACGCATATAACATACCTTTCAACTGTATAGATTTCCACAGAATGTCCAGAGGTTTGCCTTTTATGTTTGGTCTGCTCCTCAGACAATTTTTGTTTTTGGCAAATCAGTAGAATAATCTGAGGATTGAAGTCACTAAATTATGACATCCATTTGTGTTTCAGACTTCATATCCTTCCAAAAAGTTATGTTACAACAACCCCTGTAACTCCAGCAGTTTTTTTTCAGTTTATAACACCATTATTTAAGATATGTCCCTATCTTTGACCCACTGTCCCCCAAGTATATCAGGCATTGTCCAGATGTCTTGCACTAAGATGTTCAGAGGTATGGTATATCATTTAGTGGCTTCACTCCTGATATCATCCCAGTGATTTATCAGAATCCCAGAAATGTTATGAGGCAGTGGCCATAAATATGGTCCCACACTGTGGACATTCTGTGGAAATCTGTACAGTTGAGAGTTAGGTATGTCTAAACATTGTTAACAGACTGTCAAGATTGTGTAGCAGTGCAGTAGGGAGAGGGGCAGATGTAAGTGTCATACATTATTTTCTGTCTGACTGTGCATCCTGCTACAGTTGCTGGTGGTCTATCAGCTGTATATATTTGTAAGGGCAGACTGAGACATGTCCTGTAACACCTCAGAATTCCAAGTACACTGTGACTTGGGGCAGTATATGCAGGAGTAGTGTGTGACTGGCAATCAGGATATGTTTGTTCAAACAGTCGTTATACTCTAGAGGTCAGTTGGCTTACTGGTATGTTGCTGTGACTGTGGTGCAAATGGTTGTGGGGAGACAATTTCTCACTGATGTCTGTTTTTGCCTACAGTTACATCCCTGTAGTGCATGAAATGTTTACAAAAGCATGAGTAATTCCCCAGAGATGATTTGGTGTAGTGTTGTGTTGGTCTGACTGTAGTTCAAAATATGCTGGGGTGAAATGGTTGGTGGCTGTCAGTATTTCTTCCCTTCTGTTACATGACTGCACTCATACCTCTCCACTGTCTATGTTTTTCTCTAGTGTTGGATGACCATCCTGCATGATATATCTACTGAAGCATTGCTAACTCTCACACCTCATGGTGGGTAGTGGCCACTGCTGTGACTGGAATGCATATGGTCCTGGGTTTAAGACTTGCCAGGGATGTGTATTTTTCCCCTTATGTTAAATGACTATAATGCATGGTATGTTTGTAAACGCATTACAAATTCTCACACCCCAGATTGTATAGTGGTACATTGTTGTGTTTGTAGTATATGGGATCCTGGGTTTGATACTTGGCAGGGTAGATTATTTAGTTGCTGGGCAGAACAAGTGCTGCTTGAGACAGAGTGATTAAAGCACTTTTAAGCAGGTTTGCATGGTTTTGCATGATGCTAAGAGATGCTTAAGTAACCTTAGCTTTGCTTAACAGCACTTATTCCCATTTAAATCTGTGCTAATTTTAAAAAAAGAAAAGAAAAAAGAGTGATAGGAAAGTGGTGAAATGGGGTAAGCAGGGGATAAAACATTAGGAACAGCAGCAAGGGATGTGCAGGAGGGGTGTAGAAAAGGACCATAGCTCTACATTTTGTGGCTGTGACTGATGTGGGAAATGTGAAATTTACAGCCTCACACTCCACAGGGTGGGGTGTTGGCAACATACATTTGTAGAGTAATTTGAGGGTAGATTAATTTATGTCACTGTACATGGGGGTGAAATGTAGAGCTATGGGGCAATGATTTTTTTTACGGGACAGAGGCCCTTTTTTTTTTTTAAGGTGAGAGATGGATGTTGGGGAAGGGCTGTAGGTATGTTTGGGGAGGTAGGTAGGGTAGGATAGGTTGCATATGCAGACAGACAAGACACACAAGACAGCAGACGGGGTGGTAAATGGCACATGAGGGGGGTAAACACCTTGGACAGGGAGGGTGGTTGGGAATCAGAGGCCCATGAGCCCCCAAATGAATACAGTGGAACTGAGATCCCCACCCATGCGCAGTCACCACTGCACCTTCACAGCCCCAAAGGTGGCTGTGCTGGGGGCTGGACAACATAGGCAGCCTGCTCCTGGAGGTGCGCCAGGTGGCCCTTGATCTGGTTCAGCCATCAGTCCAACTCTGAGTGAATGGCACTGCCGCACCATACTCCGGAACTTGTTGTGGGTGACGGGCTCCTCTCTGTGCCCGTGCCCGGGGGAGGACAGGCCTCATTTCCTGAGATGGTTCTACCCAAAGGTGTTGCAGGGACAGCGGAGGAGGAAGTTCTGGGTTGGGTCCCAGATGTGCTGGAGCTCAGTGCCAGGCTAGATGAGGTAGGACAGGTGGATCCATTGGGATCTGTCTTCCTGAACATGCTATGGTATTGAGGTTTTCCAAAATATATTGGTTAGTCAGGAACAAAACATTTTGAAATTAGTTATAACAGCATGCATGGGTGTTCCAATTAACCCAAAACAATAGATTTGAAATGGTTGCATAGCAAACAGAACACATGCATAAAAACAACAACAGTAAGCATTGTAACAGCATGCCAGTTACATTGACAGCAATAGGCCACAGTCAATGGTATTTGAACAAGGTATGTTAATATGCCACCAATTAAATATATGAACAATAATAGAACACATGTCCCAACCTTAAGCTTTAAGAAAAACATACCAGTAGTATATGAATGATAATTTGTGATTCAGATAAGGGGTGGAGGGGAGAAAAAAGTCCATTAACAACTGTATAGGCTTCTAATTTTCACAACAGTACTTCTCAATACTCTACAGGTCTGCCCTAACTTTACATCTACCTATGGCCCATAGCTTCTGTAGCACATATATACCAGTTAAACTGTCAACCTGGAATGGTATGGGGCAAACTGTGATGACTCTGGGTACATGACTACAGGGGACTCATGCATGTCAAGGTTATATGTATGCCAAAGAAGGGGTGCCCTGCACTGATGTTGTGTGAGTGTGCTACTGGCATACTTCACCTGGATCACAATAGATAAAATAATAGTTTCATTGATGAGCTATATCATCAGAGGTACTATCACTGGTGGGTTGAGGGGAAGACTGATTTCCAGGGTTTATAATTTTTTGATTGTTTGCCAGAAAGTTTTTGGATTGGTTTTATACCAATCTTGTGCTTTTGCATAAAAATAGTTTTTTTTATCTAAGTTCACATGCTTCTTTGCTAGGTTACTTAGTGCTATAAAGTGTTGCAGATTATTATGTGTTTTTTGTTTCAAATAGCATGCCCAGGCCTTATCTCTTTTTTGCATAAGGGATCTGGTATTGACAGAAAGTCACGGAGAATAGCTAGATTTGACTCTTTTCTTTCTGGCATGAGCTAATAAGTGTTTAGGAATGTAGAGTTGAATGTTTTGACTGCCTCATCAAGGGGCAATATAAAGTTAAAGTTAAAAAGCTTTCACCATCAACCAATATTGTTATGCTATGCCAACATCTACACAAGTGCATACATAAGGTAAATGCTTTTCCATGGGCTATTTCTGGCAATGTGTGCGATCTGTGAAACTATTTTTTGACCAGATTAAATGTGTGAGAAAGGGTAGATAGGAGTGGTAAAAATGGTGTTGACAAGCAGAAGATAAGACACAGGGAAAATAATACAGGCATTTGCAGGAGGGATGTGGGAGAACACCATGGCTATCCACTTCATTATATAAATGAACAACTGTACATGCAATTTCATGTGATTTGATTGTTACTACACCAGCACTGGGTGATAACAACAGAATAATGTTGTATGGCCAACTGGACCAAATCAAGTGTGTGAAGATGACACATAGATAAAGTGGAGAGTTATGTATAGGGTGTCACACACACACACACATATATATATATATATATATATATATATATATTTTTTTTTTTTTTGTGTGACAGGTGTTCATTTATTGGGGGAGAGAGGAATGTTGTGGGAAGTTCTTAGGAATGAGAGTGGCTGGTAGGTTAGGAAGCATGTGCAGAGATGCATGGCATGTGAGGCAGACAGGGATGGTGATGCAGACAATGTGTGGGGGACACCATGATTGGGGATAGGTAGAGGACATCATTGGTGCATCCATGTCGAGCTTGAGAACAGATAGAATCTAGTCCTCATCCTCAGAACTTTCATCACTGTCTCCTGCAGCAGCTCCATAGGTTAGTGTCAGAAGTGGTATTGTACTTGCAATCTAATGCAGCATCCTTTCAACCCCACTGACATGTGCACTAAGGCCCCTCTTTATGATATCATTCACTAGCCCTGTTACTTCCTATGGGGTGACAAAATCACCTCATCCAGTAGTACTGCTCCTACAGGGTACCACTGTACCAGTAGCTGGGGCAGAGATACCTGATGGGGGTGGAGCAGGTAGGGCAGGGGGTTGTAGAGGCAGCATTGATAGTTTGTGATCCCTAAGTGTTGGGTGTCTGTGCAGCCATCAGTGGAGGTATGGTGAGCCAAGCCACAGAGGGTCAGTCTTCTTCTCTGTGGTGTTGGTCATTTTGTTTTCAGCAGAAAGATATACAAACAGATCAATAATAATAAATTATGACCCCCCCAGAAAAAGAGAGAGAGTGTAGGGGAGACAAAAAATAAGCATAATTAGAGCCATAAAAGTTCAACTAGGAAAGAAAAAGCAGCAAATGCACTGTGTGCAAAATTCCGTCTCTGTGTCTTGGGAATTCGCCCCTATTCAACGCTCATACCAGTCCACAACACCTTCAATGAAACCAGGTAGAAGTAAATAAAAGTTTATTGTAATGCCAACAAACAAAGAATGGTTAAGCACTTTCACTTGAATAAAACAAGCTTCCTCAGAACACCATAGCTTACATCACAGTTGCTTAAATAACATTTTTGGCGCCAAAATTCAGTTTGAAATTTTAAAGCTATACACACATCCTATGACCATTGTTCTCTATTCATAAAATATTAAATTATATTCATATTGTTTCTAAAAACAATGTTACATGTAATATGTATTAATAAAATGAACAAGTTAAAAAACTGAAAAAATGTTAACAACAACATTTGGCTCAAATCAAAACATGTTTGAAAACATATAACAATGTACCTTATAAATAGTTCATTTTAAGACCAATAGTGGTTTGACAGATAGAGTGTCATTTAAACCTGGTATTGTGGTAGCATAAGTATATATTTGCCACCAAAATTCTTTATATAATAATAAATTATTAAAGTCACCCCCTCTGTTATTGGTGTACACAATGTCCACTATATCAAAATTAAAATAATGTTTATCACCATATTGCTTAATATGTTTATACAAAGCATTTTTTTCATCCTTCCTTCTGATGCTATAAAGGTGAGAATATATACGTTTGTTTAAACTCCTTTGAGTCTTACCTATATAGCATCCTGAACATGTTCTACAGATGGCAATATACACCACCATTTTAGTTGTGCAGTTGCCCCCACAGAATTTAATTCTAGTGTGTTTGTAATTGTCCAATTTCACACTATCTCCTAGAAATATAGTGTGACATTGTTTACATGCCCCACATTTTGCAGTTTTCATATGCTCTGTCTTCTTAATGAACATACCCTTCTCTAAAATAGATTTTATACTAGCCCCTACCTTATAAACAAACCTTGGGCATTCACCTAATATAGGTGCTATATCTTGATCAGCAGATATTATATGCCAGTTGTTCATCAAAATCTTCTTAACTTTACCTGAATACATGCCAAATTCCAAAATGCAAGATTTACCAAAAATGCAAGTTTCAGACTTCATATCATGCAATGTATCCACAGTCGAAACAATAGCTGTCCTATATTTTTCACCCAACAAAGGCTTGTACTGGTTACCCCATTTCCTCACAACATAATTACTTACATTTTCCATAACTCTAACGTCATAGCCTCTGTCCTTAAATAAGGACGTTATAAATTTCACCTCTTCCAGTATGTCCTCATACCGTGAGGTCATCCTAACTGCTCTAATAAGCTGACCCTTGTATATATTCGTGAGTTGTTTCTTCGGATGGTAGCTAGAATATTCCAAATAACTGTTCGAAAAAGTGTTCTTCTGTAAATTTTGGATTTAAACTCATCCCCTATTTTTGACACAAATGTGTCTAAATAAGCCACACCATCGTGACTGCTAGAGGAGGTGAATTTTAAAAAATTGCTGCTACTGTTAATATATTGTAAAAATAATGCTAGCTGTTGTTCTCCACCATCCCATATCAAATATATATCATCAAGGTATCTGACGTAATATTTTATGTATGTCATAAAGTGACAGAGGGTCAGTCTTCTTCTCTGTGGTGTTGGTCATTTTGTTTTCAGCAGAAAGATATACAAACAGATCAATATTAATAAATTATGACCCCCCAGAAAAAGAGAGAGAGTGTAGGGGAGACAAAAAATAAACATAATTAGATCCATAACATGTCGCTTTAATTTATTCAATACAATTCTGGGGGCAATATATAAACAATTATGATAGTTTAGTATTGTTCACCTTTGCCACATCCATATATGATGTTAAGGCATGAATGTGCCATAAAATAAAGAAATCTCACTACTAGAATATAAGAAAGAGCAGCCCTTATTTCCCAGCCACAAATATCCTGGACACCTCAACACCCAACCTTTATGCTCTAAATTTAGCACCATTCCTTCCTTGCCAGCCATGTCAACAAAAGTCAAGCTAACAAAATATATCTGAATTGACACCCAGTTCAGATCTCATTTTTAAGTGATTGTGCACAGACATGCAAGGCTTTGCAATCGGCATTTATACAATTGAAAGCAGCTGGATCCCTTGGTCTACACACTGATGCTACTTACATCACATAGCAGTAAAGATATGAAACATGGTATTGAGCTTTGCCATATGTGAAGCTTAACCTACTGACGATGAAATGCTTAATGACACTGCTTTTAATGCTTGCAGTCTGGAAGGAGAAATAGGATGAATTATGACATATTGTGATGTTGGGGATTGCTCAGTGTTAAAATATTGTTGTACCAGCTGGGAATCGACCCCATGGGATAAAGCATGCAAAAATGAAACTTAGCTTACTAATTGATATTGCCATAGGAGATCTATCATTTAATTACACAAATTAGACATATACTAATTTCAAAATGAATGGAGATACACTTCAGAGAGGCCTGTAATTATATGATTTTAATTAATCTTTGAAATGCATTCCTGTGTAAAAGTCAATATTTCTGTTTGTAAATATATTTCAGATGGATGCAGTTGAATGAGCTGAGTAATACAGGTTGGGATATGTTACATACATACTTCACAAGGCATAACTGTCCTAAACACATAGGATATGTGATGAGTCATTGTGATCATAACAAAATGATTGTGCCCATCATACATATGCAAGTGAATTTAAAATTAAATATCATCATTATGTGTAATAAATAGGGCACACAGTCTGAGGTTATATGTGAAGCATTAATGATATATGCTAAATATGAAAGTTTTCTTATGCAAGAATTACTGATACATGGCTTGGAATTAACATGTTTAGCATTATCATTTTTTTAGTTTTACAGTTATAATCAAAATATTCTGAGAAGTGAGAATCTTACACCCTTTGTAAAAGTATATTTCAGCTAGATTTGAGCTCTTAATCAGCTGTGTTCTTTATTTAAGCTCACTGCATTTATACATTGTGCTACACAGATAGGTATGCAACAATTGGAATTTGTCCACTCAGTGCTATCAAAAAGTATTGAGGAAAGTGTAATGTTGCCAGGCATGTTTGTGCTACATATGGCATCCTAAACTAAATTCTTCATTTTTGTCCTTAAGTAGTGAACTGTTTTTGTGTGCTGCCAAGCAGAAAGCAAATGATAGTAAATGCTGTTTAAATAAAAATAATAATAAAAAAATTGCATATGGACTGTAACTGAAATGTGATCGCTGAACAGGATTTGAGAAATGCATCATGTGCCTTATTTCTTTCAATCACTTAACTCATTCACTCCAATGGAGCTCAGGAAGTTTGCACTGTAATTACCAATGGGCGGAGCCTAAACCTTTTGAAAGAATCTAGTTATGTCCTCACATTTCAAACAAATGTTCATATATCTTGAACCATAGGGATTATGAAAGAAGTATAGATGGCAAACTCTTCAGCGCAAACTATTTTTAAAGTGTCAGCATTCTTTAGGATGTTGGTCTTAAATCAAATTGTATAAGTCACAGTAAACAAAGTAACTATTCCATTTGTAATATTTTGTAAACAACTTACAATATCTCAGCAACCACTCACGTTACACACATACGGTCAGCAACTTTTTATTCATCTCGCTGGGAGTTTTCATTTGAGATTAAGGAGTTCTGTCTGTGTTACTCGGTTGTTGAGATAGTTAGACAAATGTGAAAATCATATCTATATAAATGATCATAAAAACAACAGTTAATATCTATTTACCTGCACTAGACAGATGTCAAATATTAATGCAGTTGAGTTTGCTATCTTGAAAGCTTTAAGATAAACTGTTTTAAAACCTTGTACATAGCATGGGTTTGGAATTATTGATGCAAATATGAACAATAATATTTGATGCCTAGTGGCGTCAGTAGGAGTTAACTGCAGATGCACCTGGAGGTGTCACTTGGATGTATAGAGTTAATTTCCTCCTTGTCCCACAGAGAAAGTTACATGACAGGTATATTTTATTCACTGACTACTGTCCAGAATGCTGCTGGCTGCACAATGCCAGCAGGCATGTTTGCGGTATATAAGTCATCCTAAACTAAATTTTTCACTCTTTTCCTTAAGTAGTTAACCATGTTTGTGTGCTGCTAAGTGAAGGTGCAATGCAAAATAAAATGAAAAAACAAAAAAAGAATACATATTGTGAATTATTGCAATGTGATCTCTAAACAGGATTTGAGCAATACATCATGTGCCTTTTTTCATTCAATTCACTTCATTTATACCTTGTGCCACATATGTGAACATCTGTCAGGTGTATTCCCATCAGTAATTATTATCCATTGGACTGAGGGCTGAACACTACAGCCAGACATATTTGCACTACATTTGGCAGCCTAAACTAAATTTTTCATTTTTTTTTTCTTAGACAGTGAACTGTATTTACATGCTGCTGACTGGAAAACAAATGGAAAAGGCATTAAAAATATCATAGATAAAGAAGATGGCAGCAAATTAAATTCAATCAAATGGTATATGTAGCAATGACCAGAGCAAGAAGTGCATTCAAGTGACACATTCTTTGTTCTCACATCTCATTGCAGCATCAGAAATGTAGTTTGTGAACACATTAACCAGACTAGTAGTAACTGAAAAATTATGTTAAAGTGGATACAAAACAGCATACTTGTTGTTAGCAATACTGATAATACTTGATTTTTAAACAACAAAACAATGGTATTACAAAATGTGACTAAATATGTATCCAGACCACACGCTGTAAAAGTATAATTTAAGGGTATTTGAACCATGCATTAGCTGTCCTTTTACTTTAACCTCACTGTATATACACTTTGTGCCACAGAGAAATTTATCGGACAGGTGCTTTTTCTTCACTAAGTACTATCAGGACTGCTAATGACCTTATAATGCTGTCAGGATGGTTTGTGCTGCATAAGGTGTCCTATACTAAATTTTTCATTTTTTGTCCTTAAGCCATGAAAGTACATTTCACACTTTGCAGGGGTATTCCTCTCTTTCTTTATGGTCCCTCATTCCCTTATCTATGTTTCTTAAGAGCAATTCTTATTGCATATGTTATCTGTATCAGTGTTTAATGTACTCTCTTGAATATGAACAACATTTGTTAGTAAGGGGCAGTAACTGTGTTCATTAAAGGTAACATTTGAATGTTAGGAATGTTGGTCTACTTACTCTGTCAATGTAGTTTTACACTTTTTTGTTGGTTGGTTCTCCTTGACAAACCCTCAGTAAATGTACATCAAAGAAGGTCAACTGTGAAACCCTGACTGTTCCAGCAGTCAGACTAATCATAGACACCTGCAAGCCATTAGCAAGTAACACTTCTCAATGCTTGTCCTTGCAGTGCTATGACATGTGCATGCAATTGTGTAGCACCTTACACCATGTTTGCCTTCCTCAAAGTTATTGCATATTGTGGTATTTAGAAATGCTAATGATCTAACACCTCATGTTCATTCTTACAGGGCTGACTCTACAATATAGAAAGTTGATTGTGTGGCTAATGCACTTGTATTGTTGTGCAACATTAATGGGTGAATTGCATGTCCATTCAAACCTTTCATTTATTTTAATGTTTTTTTTTTCTTTATTGCTTTACTTTTGGCATAGTCAAGGTATATCAGCTATGTCTGCATTACAAAAAGTATGCTACAAAATTCTACCTGGCCAATATTTTGTAGGCTATATGTTATTTTTATATACACAGCTATTGCAGATGAATGTATTATAGCTTTGTAGCAAGGTCTGGAATTTTTACATGTGTTAGCACAGATAAATATGTTAAGTTTGTGACTGGTACCTAACTGTCCTCCACAGCAGTGGAGATGGCACTTATAACAGTAGTGTTATATTTCTTCTGCTTCATTGTGAAGTGTTATTGTTAATGCTATGATGAATTACACAGTCACACCAACCTGTGCTCTTTGCATTACAAAACTGTTATACATTATTGTTGATATTTCATTTAGAATATTTTTTGGGGGGAGGGGGGTTGTCCTAATCTGTGTGTAATCATAGGGAGCATTATCTTTTAAATTACTATTTGCATGATGGATGCATACATTCATACATAACTGATAACACAGCCATCCTGTCTGTGTATTATATATTTAATTATGTTCTGTTTTATCTCAATCAGGGATATGGTACTCAAAAAAAATTCTGCAGCCCACAAGCCTTATGTCACAATGGAGCTTTTCTCTTACGAAGTGGTAGAAGGGACAAATCTGCCCGAGACAGGATATGGCAGCAGTTGATCAAAGACATCAGTGCTGCTGAAGTGCATGGGGGAAGTTACTAGAAGATACAACACCAGGCAAATTATATGATAATCTCTGCCTACTGCTGGGTGGCTGTAGATGTCCAGGAACAGTAGGCTATGGGAGGTGATCCTGCTACTGAATCACCATTGACTGAAACAGAGGAGTTCCTGCCCATTGACAGAGATCCATATAGCTTGGCAGAGGGTTCACACAGAATCCTTGACATTGGCGAAGACGTGGATGACAGACCCAGAATGTCTCAAGCAGAACTTTCTGTATGCAAAATGCAGGTGTCATTGTAATATGTTTAGAAGTGTATATCTTAGATGTGGGGGAATCCAAATGTTCATTACACGTTTGTATGAGAACATTCTTAATCTGCACACATAAAGAGTACTGTTCTCTTTCTCTTTTTATTGTTTAATTTACATTAGGATACTTCTTCTTTGCTTTCCCTTCCTCACATACAGGAACATCCGGATTGCAGGCTGCCGGCCCACTTGCACATGGTAAGCAAACAGTTGACTATTGTTATTACTATATATAGGGTAGATTCAGGTCTAAATAAGAGCAACATGTGTGTTGCTTTATCACCTTATTAGAATTACCATTTAATCAACATTTATTTATTGACATTTGATTACCAGGAAAGCCTGACTGGGTACAAGCTCATTTTCATTGGAGGCCTAGGGAGAAAATCTCCAAAGTATTACAAAACATTTTAAGATCAATAATTTTACAGTCTTTAAAAAATAATACAAACAACAAATGCAGTTTAAATAATTATACCAAATAATATGAAAACATTGTTTAAGAATAGATACAAGTTATATGGCAATAATTTAATATTTAGAGAAATGTTAACCATTTTATAGAGAAATTAAAGGTAAGTTAGTGTAATAGAAACAGGAATTGCAATAAGAAGTGAGAGAAAAGGAGAGAAATTGATCGAAGTAAGTAAGTGAGTAAAGAAGTGAGAGTGAGGAAATGTAAGGTATGAATGGGTATTTGTTTATATTTAAAGATATAGTTTGTCTTGATGTTGAGCAAGAACAGATCCAGTTTTTGGCTAGGAAGTCTTAGAAAATGGTTTTGAATGGTGGGAGGAAGGACCTGATGGATAGAGATAAGGAGTTCCATTCCTTATCAACATGGTATGAATACAGACAATGCCCAATAGATATGAAAGGTTTGTGGACAGGCAGGAGTTTTTGATCACTGGATTATAATGACTGAATGGGAATATAGGTGTGTAGAATGTTTACTGGTAAACAGGCAGATGGATTCTGGATGATTTTATAAGTGGTAAGAAGCTGTATATTTTGTAGTTGATGGGGTAGTTCTAACCAATTTAGTCATTTTAGTGCTGTGCAGTTGTGCATTCTGAAAGGGGCATTTGCTGCAGATTTAACAGTTGTATTATAGTATCCATCAAATTTAGATGTTTGTGTTGCTGAAGGTTAGTAAGGATAGGAGCATGATAAAGAAGTGAGGGGAGGAGATAAGTAGCATCAAGTGTAGCTTTAAATGCATAAGTGAGGAAGGTTTTGGCTCTATAAGGGCATCCCTAGCTTTTGATAAGTTTTTCTTATGCAATTTTGTATTTGCAGGTCAAATTTAAAATTATCATCCACTATTATCCAAAAAATTTACTATGAAAAGTGACTGTCCTAACTTGTGAACATACCTTTCATAAAAGAAAAATATGTGATCAATTTTATTCTCTCTTATTTCTGTTATTTATGTTTATTGCTTGCTGACACAGTTGATCCTGACAGTTTAACTGTGGAATCCTTATCACATGATGCCAGGGTATCAATAACCCTTTATGATGATGATGATGATGATGGTGGCAATGAAGAGGCACAGAATGGAGGTGCAGAAGGTTAGTCTGACACTGAGGTTGTGGTTCACACATCCCCTGCCCATATTTCAGACAAAGTCAGTAAGCTTACACATACCCATGACACAGAGACCTCTGATATAGTTCAAGTTGAGGCTGACACAGTTGATCAGTTTAGTGTGGATCTCTGGTTACAAAGCTGGTTGCTTCTCCTCATAGCCATTGTGAGGGTGAGATTCCTCATACCAACAATAGTTGGTAGAGGTGCTTGATTGAGGCATGCTGTCCACCCTCCTCTAGATACTTCTGTGGAATGTACCTGCATCTCCTCTATGGCTATATACATAAGTATAGGGCCATAGTGGAGGCACAGGCACATTTCAGCAGGGCCTCTGAAGAGATAGTGTGAGTACTAAATATATTGCATTCTGAAGTGCATGACTCCCTAAACCATACGGGCAACTCCTTGGACAAAATGAATGATACACTGAAGTGGGTAGTGTCTGTGATGAAAAATCTCCTGGGGGAGGGTGGGCATCACTGTGGCTGGCGAGCCACTACATCTTCTGGTGTTAGCAGTTGTGGCTGTGTAAAACTCCACTCCTATAGTGACACTACTTCCACTGCTCCATCAGTGATTGCACTGTCCACACCCAGATGTGATAAGCCATGGGGATGTGCTACTGGATGTAGTCTTGAGTAGAGCTCATTCAGCAGATGTCAATCATGTTCAGGTAATACCCTGACTTCTAGCCAGGGCCATAGAACTAGCATTGCAATGCCTGGCAGTGGTGGTTCTTGTGGTCGGGAGTGATGATGCTGAACTGACTACTCTACAATGCATATTTGAGATGCCCGAACATAGCACTAGCACAGTGTCTGATTGTGTTCATGCAGACGCACACACATTGAAACAAAACTCACTTGCCGATAATACCTCACACACACATGCAAACTATATGAATGTACTGTTGAGTGCTATACCTCTGACCCTAAGCACTGTATGCTCTGACAGATGCATGTGTTTCTTACTCTCACACACTCACTCCTTTAGTGTCAGCCTTGCCCTTCTACCACCTTGCCCTAAGCACATGTCTTTGATGCATATATGTCTGATACATACAGTGGATGGCTAATGCCTGCTTACTCACAAGCTTGCATCTATCAATATGTATTGCAGACAAATAGGTTTTGATTTCCTGTTCCTACTCATTTGTGAATGATCGCTTATATAATTGTTGATCCCCATTGTATTTCAGTTAGTATAGTGAGTAAAGCAGTAGAAACATGAGGTATTTCAGTTTTGCTTCTGGTATAGTTGTGCAAATGAGGCACAACTGACCTGTTCCATGTTTTATAGACGATGGTCAGTTTATATGCTTGATGTAAAGCAATGGTTATAATGTGTAACTGTATATTGCAAAAAATCGACATAGGAGATATCACTGACATAAATGTATACCTCAGACAAATGTTCTGTATAGGGGCATATGAGAGTAAGCAGTTAATTATTTTTTTTTATAGGTTCCACACTTATGTTGCCATTACTGCAGAAAACAAGTTTGTCCTTGGAGGTTATCCCTGTATGTTGCTATCAGAATGCAGCCATTATATGGGAAAGTAAAGGTTGTGGAGTTTAACAGGCATCTGTTTTCCCATATGTTATGCGCATGGGATCTTATGTTTTGACCTAGGTAGTCATTGTTTGAACTATCCTTTGCCTCTTGGTCTTGGCCAGGGCATAATGTGCATGCTTCCATCTCCCAGCAACATCTGCTAGTAGTTCTCCCTCAAACTCATTAATATTTGCTGCTGCTGGCTCTGCCTATGGTCCAAGAAACTGTGGTCCTGTGTCTTGCTGTTCTTGTTGAAGATGTTTCCTGACAATTATCTTGTGTAACATGGCACAGACTGTAAGCATTTTGGCAGAGGTGCCTGGGTCATACTGCAGTGCACCTCCTGATGTGTCTACATACACACAAGAATCTTTATTTAAGCAATCCAAAAACATGTTCTATGATATTCCTAGCATGATCATTGGCCTCATTGTATCCTTTCTCATTGGGTTGTGTTTGTCTCTAATGGAGGTCATAAGCTGTGGCTCAAGCACTTTACCTTCATCCCCTACTAAATGTCCTTATGGAATGTCACTCCTAAAAAACCTTGTGTACAACTCACAAGTGTGCCATATGTGTGAGTCATGGAAACTGCCTGGGATACCTGCATATGATCAATTGACATTACAGGCAGATGGACAGTTTATAGTGTGGAAACCTTTACCTGTACCTCCTCCCCTGTTCACTGGGAGTGGCTTTTATTTCTATGTGTGTACAATCTATGGCCTTCAATACTTCAGGAAATTATGCTACTGTATAGAATTCCTGCATGGTAATTGCTCTTTCATTTGGGGTCCGTGGGAAACAGATACGCTTTCTAGCATGTAGTAGCATTATATATTTTCACATGGGGTCTGTGGGAAACAGATATGCTTTCTAGCATGTAGTAGCATCATATTTAAACACGGATATAATATTCTGGAGACTGATGCCTGTGACATACTTAATATAGCCCCTATGGGTTTCTGGAAGGTTCCAGTAGCTAGTATAGATAATGATAATCATACCTTTGTTTCCACTGGGATGGATCTTCCATAATTTCCCTGGAGACTTAGGTGGGCGTGGCAGAGGTTGCATATTTCCTCCAGTGTTTCCCCATTCACTCTCTTTCTTTCAAGAATTTCTGTTTCATGCAGTCCATGATAAGTCAAAATGGAATCTAAACACCCGTTATTTTCTTGCCTGAAGTCTGGCAACAGCAGCAGCAGCACCCTGATTTCAGGCCTATTGCACATACAGCATAATAATTGCAGCGGCAGCCCCTACATTTCCTTTTGTATTTCCTAAGTGTAATCATGGCTGTATTCTAAAGAGTTTTGGTGTACATGACAAAAACCTACACTGAGTGTACATGATTGCTTTATAGCTTCATGAGTAGCTTTGTCATGTTAGATTGTTTAAAATGTACTTTAACTCTTTATGCTTTCATTAACATATCTTGCCATTTCCCTTTTTTTGGCAGAGCCACTTAGTAAATACCAAATAGCATGCCATTGTGTTATCTACTTCATATAGCTGTTAATGAATCTGTCCCTGTGTCTCTTTTTGCACAACTTACATAGCAGGTAATTGGGTTTACAGTAAAAAATGAAGCAACTTTTTTTCCTTTTGATTCTTGTTTTTTGCTCAAAAAATAATGTTGCTATATAAGTATGAACATACTGAAAATTGATTTAGTCCATGAAGAGGTCAACATCCCCTTCGTATTCCAACTCACACCTACTCCTGAATGACATTGTCTTTAGCTTTAGCATAATTATCAGAACTGCCTTGCAGTCAGCAGCTATCCTGTATCTAAACTCCAGAAACAACTTCTAAAATTTTAAGAACCTAAAAAGCAAAACAAAAGAAAGAAAAGAAAAGAGACATGATAACTATCAACGATTTAAATATATATTTCCCACTAGTGATGTGTACCTTGTACACTTAGGTGATGGGGTTAGATACCAGAACAAGGGAGAGATGAAACCATACAGATAGTGCAATTTGTTATAATTAAAGCTCTTACAAGCAAATTAAAGAACAACTGCTAAATAATACACACCCACCATCCTTTTGCAACATCTGATAAATACCTTCATAACTACAAATCAGAACCATGTACATTTTAACAATCTCTTTTGAAAGTACTGGTTCAGATTATGGCATTTATAAAACAATGCCATCAAAGAGGAATCACACAATAACAAAACAGAGGAAAAACCGTAAGCATAAACCTAAGCAAAATTAACTTGTTAAATACAAATGCAACATGAGTACAAGTAGCACTCTTAGGTAAAAGTACTAAAATGGAACTCATGTTTTGATTTACATACAGATCAATGATTCCTGTCTAACGCATTCTAAAGTACACATCAATAATGACATCATGTCCTATGACCATAATATATCAAATTTGACATAGGAAGTCTATACCCTGACATCTGTAGGGGGCAATATGACATTGTCATACGGTAGTGCCTATTTTTAAAATAAGCAGCTATGAAAAAATAAATAAAACACTTCATTTCTTGAAACTCACATCAGGCAAATGGACTGGAACTAGATTAACAGGAAATACAAAACTGACATCTTTAATTTTATACCTCAGCCCCTGAGCACCCTTACCTTGTACTGGCACTAAAAACATTATGATTAAAATGCATTAGGTTCATAGGTTCATAGGTTTATATTAAGCTTAAAGCCAAAAAAGATCATAGAGAAGCCCAGACACACTTACTTTTGTGGGAGACTAACAATTCCACTCATTTAGCAGACTTTCTCCAGATATCCCTGAGAAAAATGTATTAGCCATCCAGTAACCCAAACAGGTTTTAAAGGTAGCTAGGGGAGTACATTGATTGGTAGGTGCTAGTGCATACACATAGCAAATTCATCCAAAAGTCAGTCTGAGTCATCTACATACACTCACCATTTATTTTGGCCAAACTTTCTACCACAAATGTCCTTTTGCTTTAAGTGGTTCTTTGGAAACATCCCTGAAGCAAACATACAGCAGGCTCATTCAAAAGCCAGTCTGAGTCATCTCCATCCACCCACATTTAATTTTGGACAAACTTTCTAACACCTCTGCCACTGTACTTTAAGAGGATCCCTGGAAGCTCCCTCAAAGCATGCACACATTAGGATCATCTAAAAGATAGCCTGAATCAACTCCATCACGTAATTCGGACAAACTTTCTACCACATCTGCCCTTGTGTTTTAACTAAAGTATTGGACAGACAGTCATTTATGTATGTACTTTAAGCTGCACAATTACTAGTCTGCTAACAAGTGTTTTAATGTTTTAGCTCATAATCAGTAACATCATGGTCAATAAACTCTTCTCCATAGCCATTCTGCTGGTCAGCTTCTCCTCTTTTCTTTTGAACAGACACTGAGATTTATATCTTACTGTTCTCTCTCCTCAAGTAATCTGTTCTCTTATATTTTGTTCACTTTTTCCAGACTGTCTATTCCCATTATTTGTCTTCTCTTGTCTCTCTTCAGTAACAGTGCATGCCTGGCTTCCCTTCATTAAGTTTATTTCTCCTTGCCCCAGACATTTATTAAACCACTTTCAGTACTGTGCCAGTATTTGAGCCCAGTCATAATTGACTCATCCTACTATTTAAGGTAGAAAATAGTATGCTTTTATTTTTATTTTTCTGTAAAAGTGTTCCTTCAAGTAAATAGCTCTATAATTGATATAACAGTGAAGTTTGCAATTGGAACATCTGTCTGAGGGCTATGTTTAAATGCAAATTATTTGTAAATATTTTGGCAGCAAAAAACAAAGAACTTTGTCTATTATTATTGATCCACTGTTTTAGACCCAGCAGCTCCATTGGTAGACTTACCTTCCAACTGGGCTACATTGATTGTTTTCAGCTGTCTACTGTATCCTTTCCTTAAGTTTATTTCTTTTTTGTCCTAGTAACATGTGAAATCCCTTTCAGTTCTGAGCCAGTATTTTATTTTTTTTACTAAGCTGGCTTCTTGCATTTTGGGCTTAGTTTATGTCATTGATTTTGGCGATATGGAGGGGGTAGACTATGGATTTGCAATTCAAAGTTTATAGAAACCTCCTTACCATTAAATAATTGGTTAAACAGTCAAGTGCAATTTTTAATATTTTATAGCAAAATTAGTCAGGATAACCTGATATTGGACTAACATTGAGGTGATTAATTTAAATTACAAACTAGCAATACAAATAAAATACTGAACATATTTGGTAATAGCTGAATGGATCCACCTTCTTTGGTCCAAGGTCACTTCAATGATTGTTTCTGTAACTTTATCTTCCTGCTTGGACTAACCTGGTGTATTCCCACTTGCTACATTTGAGTTCACTCTGCTCCCCGACCCTACCTCCAATTCCCACCCACCTTATGTATCCCAAGCTTATACATCCAAAGCCTCACCCATCTAGGCAACAAGTCAATTAAATCAAAGATCTAAATAGCATATACCTAAACTCCTTCCTCAGCTATCAATTAACCTTTTACCAAACCCTCACATGCTCTCACTCTCATGCAATCATGACCTTTCTACACCTACAAATCCAGATAACACTTTGTTTCCTAGAATTCCTGACTTCCATTCTCAGCTACATCCATACAAACCATATTCTCCTACCACAAACAATCACTTTTTGAACCAGTCTGTCTGAATCTGAATCAGTCTGGCAAAACAAGCAGAGCTGTAACACAACCCTTCATAAATCCACCACTCTACCCCACCTCCTTCACTCATTACTTCAGATATAACATCCAAACTCTACAAACATTAAAAAAAAAATAGACTTCTGAAAGAAAAAAACAGCTCTGTGTCCCATACCCCTGAACATGTACCCTATATCTTATCAAATTAACATTAGATGGTGACGTATACCCCAATTTAAGACCATCCACTGCCAGCTCCACCACTAAACCAAAACCAAATACACCTATCTCAGCTCCCAAAACATTTTCATTGCAAATTTTCCACATACACATCCAAAGCCTTTGCAATAAAATAACCAAGCTGCATGGATGGACAGCCCAAAACTCTCCAGACATACTAATATGTACAGAAACTTGGCTAAAACTCGGTATTAAAGATAAAGAAATACTACCACCCAGTTACAACATAATAAGGGTAGATAGGCAAAGCAAAAAATCAGGAGGTGTAGACATCTTACATAAAACTATTCAGCAACTTACCTTACCTGTCTCCCCATCCCAGTCTTTAGTAATGCCAAAATCATTACTGCTCTACTGAAGCTAAACTCCAACAAAGCCCTATTGACTGACTGTCTGTAATTATGATTATCCTCAAAATGCCATCAATCTCTATGGCTTCTCCCAGCTAATTACCACTCCCACTTGCTTCATAAACAATACCATCAAAGGTTACATACTTGATTGGATACTCATCTCTTCCCTTAACAACATATTCCCCTGTGGCTCTAGTCTCTAATGCTTTAACTGACCCTTTCCCTACCTTTGCCATCAGAACTCAAAATGTCACTCCCAAATCAAACCACCTTAATGAGGTATGCAATTTCTCCTACTTCCAAAAATAAACATTTCTCCAGAACCTATATCTTTGTAACTGGTTACATCTGCAGGAGATCCCCCCTAGATGATGCTGTTACAGAATTCTCCAGAACATTCCTTAACATTCTAAACAGTTTAGATCCCCCATAACATGTAAAAGCCATACAATCTCCTTGCCTGGCCAGAACCACAAATCAGCTAATACAGCTCAAAGAAAAGGCCTGGGATTCCTGGATCAAAGATAAAATGCAAAACAACCTACAAATATTTTGGTAACTCAGAAATCATACTAAATACCAAACCAAAATAGATAAAAAAAACTACTACTCTAGCCTACAGTCCAAAAACCTTCAAAACCCAAAGACATTCTAATCAGCCATTAACAAATTCTGGAATCAGGCCATCCAACTTGAACCCACATTGCTCACCAACACAGAAAACACTACCATTCTTTTTAATATCCACTTCATAAAATCAGTCACATCCCAAGTCAAACAATAACCCCTCCTACCAGCCCCTCCATCACCACTGACACTTGTGACTGTCTCCTTCTCACTGCAACCATTCCCTGCTTCAGTCATTATAAAACTTCTATTAAAACTAAACCCTACCACATTAGCACCCAACAATCTCCCCAGCAAATATCTACAAATGGTTTCCAAGGATATAGACTATCCCACTTCCATGCTCATAAACCTGTCAATCACAGAAGCATACCTCCCAACATTGTGGAAAAAATGTATATCTCCTACCACTCCAAAAAAGAGGAAATGACACTGAACTTAGTAACTATCATGATATTGGTATCCTGTATCTTTTATCAAAAATTTTCAAACAATGCATTCAATCTGAGCTCTAGCAACACCTCACCAAATATAACCTTGTCTCAGTCTCTGACTTCCACCGCCATCATAGGCAATATTACAGCCCTCTTAAATTTCACTGTATATACTCATAGCAATGAAGGAAGGAAGGAAGGAAGGAATGTTAATATCTGCCCTCTTTCTAGACCTTTCAAAAGACTTTGACAATGTCTCACACCCCATTCTCCTACAAAAGCTCTCAACTCTAGGATTTGGTGAAATCTCTACCACATGGTTTAATAGCTATATTGCTAACAGATCACAGATCAAAAATGACACAAAGCCTTCCCTTTCCTTCCAGTTTCACAGTTGTCCTCCCATGAGTCCATTCTTATAACCATTCTTTTCAACATCATCATTAATAACCTCTTAGAAACCTACAAATCATCCTCAATAATTCAGTATGCTGATGACCCTTTCCTCATATGTAGTGCTGAAAACCTCAACAACCTGTAACAAATGACTCAAAAAATCATTCTCATCCATTAATCCCTGGCTAAGTTACTCACAACTTTTTAACCCCTAAAAAGCAAACATATTCTGTTTACCTGAAGAAACTTCTTAGCCCAGGAACCTTCATTTGATATTCTTTCAGCAAATAACAGTAAAATTTAAATAATTCCAAATACTAAGCTGCTTGGCATTTACATTGACAATAGTGTAAAATGTTACTATCACATCCAACATACAGTAAAGGAAACTCTCCAGAAACTGGGTTCCCTGTATAGAGTCAAATATTTCATCACTGACCACACCATAAAAAACTTAGCCTCTACCTCACTACTCCCAACACTTCTCTACTCAGCCCCTACTTTCACCAACTTATGAATCCTTCAGCTCTCAAAGCTCAAACAATGCTATCACAAAGTAGCAATGTTTACAGTAAATCACCCACAAAAATCCCAGCATGGCCTAGTGCTCAAAGAACTAAACTGGCTTGAACTACCACACTTACTGTTTTACTCCCAGCTTGCAGTTACTCATAACCTCATCTATAAATCTATTACCTTTCCATCTGTGTCAGCTGTAATCCACTCATACAAACCAAATACACAACTTCAATCAACCCAAATGCAGCTCCCCCATATCACTAATGCAACAATGGAGATAGTGACATGCTATTTTCAAGCTATCTTACAAAAGCACAGAACACTATACCTATCTCTATAATAGAGAATGACATCTCAAATGTTTTAAATAGAAGCTAAGGTCACACGTGCAGAATCTCTGGCTCTGCCCCTGCACTAATCCCGGATAAGTACCCCTGGACTAAACCATAATTACACACTTCTTCCTACTCTTCATCAACTTTCCTGTAACTTTTTTCTCATGCCCCTCTTCTCTATACTGTCACCAGTTCATCATAACGGAGTACTATCCCCCGATCTACTTTCCAACTCACTTCATTTTTCTTACATTTACCTACAGAATCTTCTTTTTCCACCTACCTCCTTTAGCTTTATATTTTCAATCATTTCTAGTCCTTCTCCTTCTTCGTTCAATCTTTAGAATAGTACACCAGCTGCTGACTAGCCAAAAATGCATATAAGGATGCTGCTTTTATGCAACTTTGTCTATTTTATATCTTTATTATTAAACTGCTTAAAGAAGCATAAAGTGCTACTGGCCCACTGAAATGTTTGTCTGTATAATGAATTATGCTCATCATCTTCCTTTGCTCAAAACAATAACCTATATCCATGTCCTACTGTACTATCTGCAATGGCTCCATTACTATGTAAGCTTTTCAAAATACTATTGAATGACTTTTCTATGCATTGTATACATTTTTACAAAATGTCTTTATTCCCTAGACTATGTATACTCTTGTAAAATGTGTTTTTTTTCTACACTGTGTATAAATCTATAATATGGATCATTTGGGGCTTTTCTCCCAGGTGTCTGCTGAAAAGAAGACTCTGTACCCAGTCAGACTTTTCTGGCCAACAAATTAAACAAATAAGAGCCACCATTTTAGAAATTGGATCTGTGGCTGTTTGATGTTGTTCATGCAGTAGCAAAAGTTTAATTCTCTAGAATGGGTGATCATTTTACCACTGGTTCTACTTAGGTGAAGGAATTCAAAGAGTTCTTGGTGATTCATAGCATGAAAGATAAGCAATGATCACCTCTCTGGAGTATGTACTATACTAATTAGTGGGCATTTAGCCTATCAGAATAGCTATGGGTGGTGAAAACTGGGATCATTTTGGTGAGCAAATGTTGTGCTCTGTCAAGTTGGTTTTATTGTTGAAGGAGGAGCATGCTGAAGGGTAAATTATATTTAATGATGGGTCAAATAAAGAATGTATTATGTCCTAATATTTACAATGCAACCCTACTCTCCAAGACATATAAGTGCAAGCCTTGTTTAACCTGCATCATACACCATCATAATGGAAATCCTTTAGGCTGCAATGGGTTTGGATCACAGAGATGGAGAATATCGTATGAATTTTTCCAAATCTCCTCCAGCTAAATTTAACATATATTGTGAAGCATTTCCACATCACTCTTCAAGGGTGCAACCAGCATCCTGCCTAAACAGAGGTTTAAAATCTGTTATCTGTAGGGACTTAAGCATTGAAGAAGAACACATTGGAAGAAGTCAGCTTCCCTACTTTCATCTTGTTTTGGAAAATCTTTTGACATTTCATGCAAATCTGACATGGTGTGCATTGAGGGAAGTAAGATACCAGGCAAGGTAAGCAATGGCTAGGTCACACTTTACTTATGTGCAGCATTATAGAAAATGTGTGTTTATCGTGTAAGTGTCCTTCAAACCAAAATCTTAGAGGGCACTTAGAAAGCTGCTGCAACAATCAGGATTCTACCATAGGTTCATAAGTAGGTACTAGGCTATCTGCCCAAAGGCATTTATAAGCCTAACCAGAATGTGTTGGCTTTTGCCACCCCCTTAGATTAGTTCCCTGTGTCTCTGTCCAGCAGAGCCACTGAAGTGATCCCTTGGGTAAACTTTCTGTTTCCCATCCACTTGGCAAGGTTTCTCTTAAAGAGTGTTAGTGAGGAGCTTTGCCTAATGTAGATTGGAATCTTGTTCCAAAGCATGGGAAGTCTCTAGGACAAGAATCTATCCCTCCAGCAAGTCCTATTTATTGTTGTAGTGAGGTTTAGATCCCTAGAGCATGTGGCTCGAGGGGATAAGGTTTTCTTTAGGTGGAGCATGTCCATCAATTCGGGGTTGGACATGGCCTAGTATGTCAGGCAGAGATCACCTCTGAGTAGGTGGTATGCAACCAAGTACAGCTGGAGTTTCTTCAGTCAAGCTGCATCGGGCATCTGTTTGAGGCCAGTAATCCTCTTGCTGAGATACTTCTGTGGTCTTTCCAGCTGTTGCAGGTGTCTTGTAAGGTACATCCCAAATGGGGTGTTGTACTCTATTATGGGTCTGATGAGTGATGAGTAGAGGGGCACAATGACCTCTTTTGATCTGGATATGAACCCTTTTGTGATTAGGTGGGCCACATAGAAGGATTTTCTGACCACTTTGGCAGTGTGATTATCAAACATTTTTTTTTTAATGGGGCTGACAGTTATTTCAAGTAAATAATATATTTCTTCATTTTGAACTGGCATTGCATATGTTAAAGTGAGTGGCACAAACTCATTTAGTAAACTAGAAATCCAGGCAGGTGAACAAAACAAATCAGTATGAACCAACACCTGTTGTAGCACGAGTAGGGAACAACACACAGAGCCATCTATCATGATAATCAAAGTTCATTCCAAAGCTGAGTGCTTTCATTCTTACTTGTTTCAGAACTTCATCAGAACTAAAATGAGACCATAAAGACAATTTAAATACCATTCCATTAAAATCACATGATTAAAATGAACCAATGAAAATAAAACAGAGTTAAGTCGCATAATATCAAAGTGTTTTAACTTTAAAATAGGGCATATAGAACAAGTCTCATTTAATCCAGGGAAATTTGTAGCATTTAATCTGAGCTGCCATTTCAGCTCACTAGCATTCAAATGTACATCTATAATCCAAACCTGGTGGTCGTTCTTGACTTGTTCAATAATTAGGAATCCAAATCTGTATGAATTAAAAACAACTGTGTGTTTGTACAGGGCATTAGTTATTTTATTTTTTCTAATATCCAATAAATGCTCATATATACGGTCCTTGAGCCTTCTAGATGTTTTTCCCTCACAATAAGCAGGACAACATAGACATTCAGCCAAATAAACCACATTTCTAGAGCAACAAGAAAAGTGTCCATTGATTTTATATTCTGTAACCTTCACAGTAAAAACATCACCACTAATAATGTTAATACAGTGGGAACAAAAACATACGTACCAGTTCCATTTTTATGCCTAATTGATTCTCCATTCATCACCTTGTTGGACTCCAAAAATTTTTGAAAGTTTTATCCCTCCTATAAATAATGTGAGGTTTTTCTCCATTTTTTTTCAACAAACTAATATCAGATAAAACAGAGTCCAATTGTTATTAATAAAACTAGTAAGAATGAAAGCGCTCAACTTTGGAATAAACTTTGGTTATCACGATTGCTGGCTCTGTGTGTTGTTCCCTACTGGTGCTGCAGCAGGTGTTTTTTTTTTGTTCATACTCATTTAGAAAACTATAGTTTCAATGAAAAGCTTTTTCATGTCAACACATAAAAATAATTAATAGCTTAAGCAATAAAAGCATACTGGCATATCATTGTTTATCTTGGCTGCAAAATTTCATTAAGAACATCTGATAGTATTGGCTTTAAAAAATAATACACAGTGATAACTGTCCTATTTGAAGTATTCCCTCTAAAATACAATTCTGAAGTTAACTGAAGATCTATCTCTGCATTTATTTTGCTTGATGCCAATGTGGCATGACAATAGCATACTAATGTTAACATCACATAATGCAAAGGAATAATTTCCTTCATGTGATTGGAGTTAGTGCTTATTCATAATAGTGTGGAGACATCAAGACATTATGGAAATTTCCTTCTTTTATTTATGTTTAAAATAAGCTGCTAACATGAGGATTATTTTACTTGACTTAATGTTATACATATTGCTAGCAACAACTGCATTTCCTAAATATAATTTAAATAAAATAAAGCAAAAAAAAAAGAAGAAATGCTTGCAATTTATAGTAACTGACATAGCAGAATAAAGATTCTTTTTATCCATTACAGAAAATTACAGCTACTTAACACCAAACAACTGAATTTTTGCTGCCAATGTAAAGTCGCAGTGAAAATTAAGATTAATCAGAAGAGTAAGTTATATCATGAATTTTAAACTGAGATGCCTATTTCTCTTTGTAACAGCTAACAGTATATAAAAATTGATAAGATAAAAATTGATTGCAAATCTCATTAATCAAGTCATTAATAACCAGAGTCCTCTGAGAAAGCCAAAGTAGTCCACAGCCAGCATACCAGATTAAATATTTATATGATGATACATTTTCTATTTGATGTGCTACCTTACATGATGAATTCTGCAGAATGATAAATAACAGTGCATTAAAAAGTATTGAACCACTGTCGTGGTTATAAAGAAATATGTCCTGTGAAGTAAAATATAAATAATCTGACATTATGCTCCCAGATGTTTCCTACATTATAAGCATGATTGATAATCTTTCATGTATTGTAACTGTATGTCACCCATTAACAAGTTTTGAATATTAAACACATATTTCACTTAACCTTTGCTTTCACACAAGAGGACAACTCATTCATATAAAGCAAGCTTGTAGTATTTGTATATGTTGACCAGTTCTTGTTCAGACTGCCAGTCATACATATTTGGACACAGAAAATTTTACATGTAACAATATTAGTTAGATGTAAACATTAATTGCATTTGCAGTCCAGTAGTTTAACATGAGCTGTGGCATACAGAAATAACATCAGTTTTGTAATTATAATGTGTATTACAAACAGAAATTAAATTAACAACTGTACTTTATTGAATGTAACAGTTCAGATGAAAGGGAGTGACTGTGATAGGTACAGTACCTACCTTCCAAAGCCTGCTTAATTGGATCCTATATTATTATTTTTAGTATTGTTTTTAGAGCTTACAAGATGGATGTGAAATAAAATAATCAGGAATTTAATTTTCATCTTAGATAAAGCTTAGATCTTAGTTTATATACAAATGCACTGTAATAAATGCAGGGGCAAACTTATATATCCAGCTATCCTCTTCCTCTCTCTCTATCTATTCTTCTGTCCATTTATCTATCTCTCTATATGCTAGCTATCTATGATAATATACAGTATATTAACAGAAGACAAATAAAGATACATGGGTGAATATGCACCAGCAAAGTACTATTGTCAGATTTCCTTTATTCATTATAAATATTATCTTGACAGGGTTTTGGAAACAATGGCATATTTCCAATTTATATGCACAACTAATAAATAATCAGAAGTTTGGATGGGGTGGTATAGAACAACCCAAAATAAGTGTCATTAGACAATGACATTTGAAATTATAACAGTGCATACCTACTAACTTCACTGAGATTGATTGTTGACAGTATTCTTGTTCAGGGAATTTTGCCCAGAAGAATTGCGAGCCAAAGTTAAAGATAGGAGAAAGACAACAAGATTATTCTGAGGAAGGAGATGATGCTAGCTTAGAAAAAAATCAAAATAGCAATTAATAAGGCTAGATAGACATAGTTTGAAACTGATCATGGGAGATTTACTACTGTGGCCCCTTCAATACATGTCCAGTTCAATGCCACCTTATGAGTCACACTGAGTACCATGTATTTGTTAGTTTAGTTACAGCTTCATACTAAGTTAAGAGCTGGCCAGTATACAGTAAATGCCATAAACAGAGAAAGTACAGATGTATAAGTTAAACTTACCATATCAGTAGATGTCCGAACGATTGCTGCTGCAGTAGCCTTAATTATATGGGTTATAACCTGGCAAAGAAATAACAGCTATCCAGCTTTCAAAGCTTCAGGGCACCTTCCACATGTCCAAAGTGTCAGACAGCTAGAGAGGAGATCACTAAAAGACACTAGGTACAAAGCCCTTCAGAGCTTTCTTGCAGACAGAAGCTGAGCCCTGCAAGGATAATGCTAGAAACAACAACAAAAAAATAAATGCCTACACTTTGGAAAAAAAAAAATGAACACACTAAAACAAGGGGATGTAAAGAGGGAGTGGCTACACTGATCATTTGAACATCTACTGTTAAGGTAAGTTTAACATACACAACTATACTATGTTCATCATTTATCACTGTTGTAGTAGCCTTAGTTATATGGGAAGGTTAAAAGAGCTAACTACATTTGGGAGGTAGAACAAGAGTCCAGGAGCCCTTGGGTATGGTTCTAACAAAGCCTGATCTAGACCAAGAGAAAGAATCAAGTTTATAGTGCTTTGCAAAAGTATGTATAGATGAGTAAATAGCAGCTTCTAGAATAGTTCTAGAATCCAACCTTTTCCAAAAAGCCATAGATAGAGCCAAGGCCGTGGTCGAGTAGGCATTGACCTTGCCAGGAATAGTTTTCTTATGGCGAGTATAATAAAAGGAAATAGTCTTATGCATGTGTTGACAAGTTATTGCTCAGACTGCCAGTTGTGCATTTCCTATCCTTTCTTCTTATCTTCAAGAAATGAACAATTGATCTGAATATCTGAAAGATTTAGTTCCGACAAGATAGTACCTGAGTTATCTGAGGACATTCAAGGTATGGAGTACCCTTTCTCCCTCATTTTTAGGTTCAGGAATGAAAATGGAGAGATGGATTGTTTGGATTAAAGTAAACCTGGATACCCCTTTAACCATAAAATAAGGTCAAATTCTCAAAGAAATCCTGTACATATGGAGGATGATATATGGTTGACTCACCACAAGAGCGTGCAACTCAGGTACCCTGCTTGCAGAGCAATCAGCAAATCTGTTTTCCATGTGAAAACACTCAAATTAGCAAGATTATCATGTTGAAATGGAGCAGGTATAAGCTTCTCTAACACAAAATTAAGATCCCAAGGAGCATTGAAAAAGGAGGACCCATAGGCAGATATGCTGAAATTGATAACAGATGAAACTTGATACAGGAAGAAGAATTAAGTATCTTTGCTTTTTTTTCACTTGAATTAGCTTCTGTAGCTTACCTTGAACTAGCTTGAACTGTTTTTTAACTGTTTGCTGCATTATTTTAAAATCTGCACTTAAAGTTACATTTTAGTCGAATTTGATCGAAAGTTTGTTGTTTGTTTGTTTAATTTAACTGTGGAGGCTGCCCACTAAAGTGTGCTAGCCTGTGTAACTAATTTATCACTGTTCCTGCATTTTCTGTGTGTTTCTTCCAAAAAAAATAAATAATCCTTGTTTTCCCGCCTTCCTGGAATAGTTTAGATCATTTTTCAGGCATTGCTGTATTCTGGACTGTGGTGTAGTTCCTGTGTTGCCCATTACCTTACTTGGATAGAAGAAAGATTCTTTGCTCACCAGTGGGAGTGGGGAGCCTTGAGCAGCCTACCTGTCCCTGTAGGAAATGACCTCAGCACAAGAAGCTGTAGTAATTGGTTGTTTTGGACCATTTCTAGCTCTTTTGTAGTTCACTGTTTAAAATCCGAGTTTGCACGACTTTGCGTGGTTGTGCGCATAGCGCAGCGCCGGTTAAACAAGGTTAAACTTTTTCTGGCTCCACCAAGTGTGCTCTTCAAATTTTCCCTTAAAGAAGCTCTACTCTTAGTATAACCAGACTACTTACTATATTATAAGCCTAGCACTTGTTCTCAGTACTTCTCTACTAAGTAAGCACTCTCGTACTAAGTAAAGCACTACATCTACTTACCACCCCTGTGAATATCCACTTCCCTTAAAGGTACAGCACTCCCTTATACAGTTCTAGCATGTCGAGTGGTAGATTACTGGTGTCGTCTCCAGTTCAGCTGGTCAATCTGGGTATCTTGAGACAATGCTACAATTGTCTCATGTACACAGACAACCCTCTCCTCCTCCCAACAAACACAAATACATGTGAGAGATGCAACTATATAGCCAAACTGGAGGCTGAACTCTCTCAACTCAGGGCTGGCATGACCAGACAGGAGGAGATGGCAACCACACACACAACAATCCCAGTTCCACATAGACCTACCACAATTGCAAACCAAACACATAAAAACACAAAGACATACTCGGAGGCTCTAATAAAAAACTTACCAAAACAACAGAGGCTCCCAAAGCAGACACCCAAAAATCCACTACCTCAAAACAAAACACAGGCAACACATACTTCAATAAATCAGTGTGTCAACCAATCACAGCCCTTAAGGCCAAACACCTTGCCTGATACACTAGTAATAGGTGACTCTATAGTCAGACACACTGATGTCCCGCTGACCAGGCTGAACAAGGAGAAGGTGACTGTGAGCTGTCTATCGTGAGCTAGGATCTGCCACATAACACACGCACTCAAGTCACTCCAAAGCAAGTACAAATATGACTCCGTCATTGTCCATGATGGTGTGAATGACCTGAGACGTACCTCCCTGGACTACATGAAAAGAGACATAGAGGAGCTCTCCGATTATGTAGCCCAGGCTGGTATGACCCTGACCCTGAGCAGCATCTTGCCCTCACCAAGAATGATACCACAATACAAAGACAAGATGATCAGCTTTAACAATTGGCTCAAGTACTGGTGTCATCCTAAGGGGATCCAATGTCTGTCTGCCTGGGATGACATGTTGGACAAGCCATGCTGCTTCGCAAGGGATGGCTTACACCTGTCACCTCTGGGCTTCCGGATATTGGCTAAGGCTCTTGCCACCCCCATAGTGCCTTTTTTAGGCAAGGCTCAAAAGACAAACCCACCTCCTTAGAAAACAATAATGGAAAAAAACTAAGGGTAATGCTGCTCAACGCCAGAAGTCTATATCTCAAGATGCAGGCACTTGATGCACTCCTCAGCATGGAGAACATCGACGTCTGTGCAGTAACTGAAACCTGGTTCAAGGCTCCTGAGAGCACCCCAGCATTACCAGGCTATACCTCGTATCATGCTTTTCGGCCCCAAAACCCGGGCTGAACCACAAAGGGAGGGGGAGTGTCCATATTCATCAAGGACACCCACACCTCCAGGTTAGTAGCAACACATGAAGCATCAGAGATCATACAGATGCAACTAACCATAGGAGAACTGCTATACAACTGGTAGCATGTTACAGACCACCCTCCCAATCTCAAGAACTCCACTCAGCCTTCCTGAAGACACTGGAGGATATGAATGTATCACAAAATACCATCATACTGGGAGACTTCAACTACCTAAACATAGATTGGGTACATTATTCTAGCCCTAATACCCTAGCCCAAAGGTTCCTGGAATTCATAAATTGAAATGCACTGGAACAATTAGTCACCTCTCCCACTAGGGGAGATAATATACTAGACCTGATCATCACAAACATGGGGACAAAATGCTCCACACCGGATGTATACCCCTCACTAGTGAGATCTGACCACAAACTAATCACCCTGGATATACATATCCCACCTCCACCCCCAGCACAAAAGTCCACAGTGAAAAACTTCTCAAAAGCAGACTTCACTCTTCTTAAGACAGAGATGGTATCCTTTAAGCCCACTGTGCCAGTGGATACCACATCCCACAATGCCGAATCCTTCACAAATGCTTTCTATGGACATCTCCAAGAATGCATGGATCATGCAATCCCAAACAAATCCAAGTCCCTCTCCACCAAAGGTAAGCGTCCTGTCTGGTGGACCTCAGCCATAAACAAATTGTATAACAAAAGAAGGAAGCTACTGCACGGTCAGAGCAAAATCCCATGAAGGGAAGACATCTCTGATCAACATTAGCAAAAAATTACGTTCTCTCATAAAAACATCCAAGGCCAACTTTGAGAGAAAAATCACTAAGGACACTAAAGATAGCCACAAAGCCTTCTTCAGCTTTGTTAGAATCCTGGGCGGAAACCCTCAGATATGCTCAGAGTTGGTTCACAACAATAAAAAATACACTGAACCCACAGATATTGCCAACATTCTGGCTGACAGGTTCAGTGCAAATTTCTCCCCTCCTTCACCCCCAAAAGAAGAAATACTTATCCCAGCTGAATGTAATCTCCCTGTCATCTCAGATGTCCAAGTGAGAACTGCCCTAAACAAAGCAAAAAACACAGCATCAATGGGACCTGACGGTATCCCGGGTTGCGTGTTACGTCAACTCCAAGAGGAGCTAAACCCACACATAAAAATGCTATTTAACCTTAGCCTTACTTCGGGATATGTACCTGAACACTGGCGTACAGTAACAGTGGTCCCACTCCACAAGGGGGGTGCCTCTACAGACCCTGGAAAATACCGCCCCATAAGCTTAACCAGCCTGGTCTGCAAAGCTATGGAAAGAATCATTATGGAACTCATAAACAGAGACATAGGGGACCTACAGACACTTGACCCCACCCAGTTCGGCTTTGTAAAGGGCAGATCCTGCCTTTTAAACCTGGTTGACTTTTTCAAAACAGTCACTAGAGCCATTGATGAGGGCAAAGCAGTCCATACAGCATACCTGGACTTGGCTAAGGCCTTCGACACAATACCCCACTCAGGCATCATAGATAAGCTCAACAGCTTAAATATAAACCCTTATGTCACTAGATGGGTTGCAAACTGGCTAAAGAACAGAACCCAGAACCCAGAAAGTTAAAATCGCTGGAGCAATGTCAGACTCAAAGCCAGTCACAAGTGGTGTCCCACAGGGATCTGTCCTGGGACCCCTCTTGTTCAGCATTTATTTCTCAGATGTTAAAGCAAACACGGGAGGGCTGTGGCTGACAAAGTCTGCAGATGACTGCAAACTAGGCGCCATAGTCGATAACACCAGCAGACACACACATCCTACAAAAAGGCCTCACAGAAACGGACAACTGGTGCTGGAGTCACGGCCTTAAACTAAATGCCAAAAAATGTATAGTCATCCCCTTTGGGAAAAACAAAGTACCCACAAATTATCACATAGACAACAACCCACTGAGTACTGAAAAAGTAATCAGAGACCTAGGGACCCAAGTCGACAGCGACCTCTCATTTGATACCCACATTGCCAAAGTGGTTAGAAAAACATTCTACCTTGCACACCTCATCATGAAGGGATTCACATCCAGATCCAAGGATGTCATTGTACCCCTATATTCTTCCCTCATCAAACCCATGATTGAGTACAATGCCCCATTTGGTATGTGCCTCACCCGGCATTTGCAACAGCTGGAGAGACCACAAAAGTACCTCACCAAGAGTATCAAGGGTCTCCAACATATGTCTTATTCTGCCAGACTAAAGAAACTTCAGCTCTATTCAGTATCATACTGCCTGCTCAGAGGTGATCTCTGCCTGATGCACAAGGCCATGTCCAATCAGGATCTGATCAAAAAATCCAAGTCCATCAGGACCACGAGAGCTAAAGACTTAAACCTCGGCACAAGTATGATTAGGACATGCTGGAGGGATAGATTCATAACCCAGAGGCTTCCCATGCTTTGGAACAAGATCCCAGTTCATATTAGGCAGAGCCCCTCACTGACTCTCTTCAAGAGAAATCTTGATGAGTGGATGGGAGATCGTAAGTTTACCCCAGGGGTCACATCTGTGCCACTGCTAGACAGGGGCACAGTAAACTAATTCTATTATATAAGGGGACCTTCATTGTGTCACTACTAGACACAGTATTCTCATCTTATTCTGTACATTTTTGTACCATTTAATGGGGTGGGAAATGCCACATCACTATGGCTAGGCTTACAAATGCCCCAGAGCAGATAGCCTAGTACTATACTATGAAACTATGAAACTATGAAAGGCCATAGGATAGTAAACCATGCAACTATTGTAGAAACAGATAATAACTACTGTTGACACCAACTTGAAAACATTTTCCATTTGCTAATATATGAGTTTTTACTTACAGGCTTTCTTGCCTCAGTAAACAGATACCAAAAAGGAATTAAGATCCTATCATCCAAGTAGTCAAATGAAGTTAACTGATGCTGAGGTGTATCACAAAACTCTGTTCTCATGTGAATATTAGGAATAAGCTTTACAATTCCATATCCTTCAAAGTGCACAAGATCTGTTTCAAGAACATAACAACATTGTACACAGTGTCCACATCTTCTCATGCATCCACCCACACTTTTCTGTACATTCCTTTCTAAAATGTTTTTAATGTTAGAACTTCTTTTATAAACAACTACTGGCCTCAATCCCATTTCCACTTTATTTTCTTTAATATCAGTTAATATACTCCAATTGTTGTAAATGATATCTTTTATCTCACTAAAAACAGGACTAAATGTCAAAATAAATGCCCTGTTAAAAACTCTGTCAGTGACCCCTATATTCAAGTTATCTAACCCCCCATCCAAGGTGTGCATAGCATTTGTATTTGACACATTAATACCTAATAGAGGAAGGGGAGGATGACATAATGGTTAAGGTGTTTACCTTAAAGACACAAGGTGCAGGGCTTGATTCTCACATGCGGTAACTCGCTAGGCTTCAAATGGCCCAAAAGGGCAGTTAGCCTAGTACTAATCTATGAACCTATGAATATGTCCTGTCTGTGAGAAACTTGTGATAACTGGGCATGGCTTGGAGGATTCCTTCTGAATCTTCAGAACTGCCCTAGATATTGGTAGACAAGGGGGAAAGCATACAGAAACACTCCTGTCCAAGTAAAAGAAAACACATTTGTCTTATAGTTTTTTTTTGCATGGAGTCCTGAAGCAATATTTTGCCTGTTGATTGTTCAGAGATGAGGCAAAGAGGTCTATTTGATGAACTCCCTACACATGGATCAAATCTTGGAAAACCCACTGATATAGTTTCCATTCATGAGGGTCTGCCTTGGTCCTGTTCAGCTTGTCTTTCACACAATTTTGCTCTGGCAGTGTGTAGGATGCTTGTAGAGTGAGATTGTGCCATGAATTTATATCCCAAACTAACATAGCAAGTCTGCAAAGGGGGTGCCAGATGGTAGCCATTGGTTGTTGATTTACCACATGATTGTAGTATATTCTGTAACTATTTGAAGAGGTCCCATGGACCAAAGATGGTAGAGTGAGTTGAGAACCTTGATCAGGGCAAGCACCTCATTGATATGTACGTGCTTGCACCTGTCCTTGGAATCCCCACTCCCACTTTTATCCCTCCTGAAACTGCTCCCAAAGCAAAGTCTGAAACATTTGTGGTGCTGACTACTTTGGAGCAGGGAGGAGAGAAGGTGAGATGTGGGTTTAAGGATATCTGTGGTCTCCACAAAAGTTTTCTCCTTTGACAAACCCTGGGATTTGGAAAAATAAGGGGGGTTGCTGCTAGGACCAAAGAGATTTCCAATACCACTGTATGTTTGTCATGTGAAGTCTTTCCAGGGGCATCATGAGAATCATAGATGCCTTGAGACTCAAAATCCCGATGTATTCCCTCGCAGTGACTGACATCTGAGTGGAAAACTTTAGAAACCGATCTAGATAAACATCTATTTTTTCCTGTAAAATTAAAGCTCTTTGAATGGAGGTGTCTAGTTGAAATCACAGGAATACAATCCTGTGTGAATGAGTCAAGAAAGATTTGTGAATGTTCTCTTAGGACCCCAGCTTGTGTAGGTGTTCTCTTACCTAAGAGAGAAAGGTTCCTGACATTTTGAAAAAGACTCTGGAAAAATAAGGAAGTCATCTGAATATGGAAAATGTTGATACCCTGTATTCTGCAATAAGCTATAACTGGAATTAAAACCTTTGTGAACACTCATGGTGCAGTGTATAGTCCAAAGGATAAGGCAAAGAACTGATAACATGATGCATACGTACAAACCTTAAGAGACTTTTGAATTCTGCATGAATATGAATGTGATGATAAGTATCTTTTACTAGTGTTGCTAGGAAACCTGAAGTGGAAGAAGAAGTAACAGGATATGAAGTGACATCATTTTGAATGTGGGCACTGTCATAAACAGGTTTAAGAAAGAAAGAAAGATCCAGAGCTGTCTTAAAGCATTTTCTTTCTTTGATACTAGGAACGTACTTGAATAAAAATGCTTCCTCATCTGAGAAGGAGGAAATGGCTCGATCAATGTTTCAGACAAAATGTGATTAAGAACCAGTGGAAACAAAAGAATCTGATCTCAAAGATGAAGACTGTCCCCCCACCTAAGGAGGCATTTCCTCCCAGTGCCATCTATAACCTCGATGAATGATTTACAGAACCAACTTGTATTAAACTATCTGTTGCCAAAGGACAAAATGGACAATCAGACTTTCTGGAAGGAAAAAGGAGCTTGGGTGGGAGGGGAATCAGAAGGTCTTTTGAATAGTCATTCATGCTTTTTGGACTATCCTTGATTTTGGGTGGTTCAAGGCTTCTTTTTGAAACCCCCTTGCCATTTCTTCTTAAATGTATTTTTACTTGCATTTTGTAGGGACTGTTTATTCTGTTTTATTTTATTTTATTTATTTTTTTTGCCAAATTTGATGAGGTGATAGAAAATCCCTTGAAAAAATTAGAAAAGGAGGGTTGAAAATCTTATAGATTCCTTAAATCAGCTCACCTGTTTCATCACACTTTTTGATCACCTCTGCAGCAGTGGATCCAAACACTAAATCTCTGTCCAGGGGAGAATTTAAAATTGAATTTTTACCATAATCTGGTAGGTTCTGAGAATAAAGCCATGTAAACCTCCTCAAAACAGAACTAGTGACCACAGCCCTGGAAGAAGTATCAGCAGAGTCATACACACACTGCAAACAATGAGTAGTGACTTGCTCAGTAGGAGGAACTACATTATTTAAAGAATAGTTGTCCTCATAAGAAGAAATTACAGATAAACATTCATCATACTTTCACAATCTGTCATAATAAAGTTTAACATATGAACTTGAAAATTTAAAATTTTGAAATTCAAAGTTGCAGACGTACACATTTTTTCCATTCCTATCAATAATTTTTACATCGATATTAGAAAGACTAGGATTGGAATTAACTAAGTGTTTAGCAGCAGAAGAGTCACTAAGGTTATAGTGGGAATAGTGTATACAAATTTAAAAGACTGAACTTTATACATAATATCCGTCCATTTATGGACAGCTGGCTGACTATCAGAAAAATTGCTTGCAGTAAGGTACACATCCTGTAAAGCAGACAGGATAGGAGGAATGGGTGTAGGTTATGGAAAATGCTTCTGTAACAAATCATAGTATTTTCTGACGGGCTGGAAACATCAGAGTTCTCCCACTGAAAATACTGGCACATTCTAGCAATAGTCTCAGAGAAAGAGACCCCCCCCCCACCAACACCACCAACACCATCACAGGGGGAATCAGAAAATGAGCTCTCCCATGAGTCTGAATTAGAAGTCTGAGAAAAAAATATGTATCTATCTATGCATCTTCCTGTTCTGATTCAGAATATTGAATCTTTTCAGGAAAAGAGGAATCCCTCCTTATTTACCAGAAACTACTCTACATAAGGATTAATCACCTGAAATAAACCCTGAGCCATACTCAGTAAACTACTCCTGTCCAAAGAAAATTGAGAAGACTCAATGCATGCTTGTTTTTCTCTTTCTTTTTTACAAGAAAAATGGGGCAAACTGTGTTAAAAATGGCAGGAGCAGCTTCCACAGATTCCTTCTCCCAGGACTGACAAGAGTGGCTTTCTCTTTCCCAGCGAGAAGACCCAAAGAGCTGCAGAGGACATGGCTAACCTCCAGTCCATAGTAGCTATAGATGTACACCAGTGGGATCTGGAGTAAAACATGAATGGTCTGACTTAAAACAAATGGCCACAGCAGAGTCACCCACCTGTGGCTAAAGCAAATTGCTAGTCTGCTGTGGTGGGAAAGGCTGTTTGCTTATTTTTTCTTTCTTTTTGTGTTTGGAAGAAGGACCAGTAAGTGGGATTGGTAGTCTGTTCCATAGTCAAGCCTAAAATGGTGCCTCTTTCTCAGGGAAGACAACCAACAATTGACAGTAAACACTACCAGTTCACAAAAGCTACTTTTTTGACAGAAAAACAAAATGCTTGCCACCCAAAAGGAAAATAAGCAAAATTTCTCCACAGAAAAATGTTTTCAGTTACTTTATACCACTCTTAAACTGACAGAACAAATGAGTGCTCAATTTAAAAGTGCATTACAGTTTCAAGACAGTCAATTAAAACAAAACACTCCTAGCTTTAAAATAGTTTTCTTGAACTTGAAATTAATAAAACTTCAACAAAATTAAGAAAACGGAAGTTTAGAATTTCAGTTTATTTTTCTAAAGGGAACTTATCTGTTGAGCAAAAGAAAGCACAAGCCAAGCATCAGTCCTCGACAACCTGTGATGACCGCACATTTCAGCGTCAGTAAACCTCTGAAAGGCTTTGCACCCAGATTTGTCTTTTAGCCAGCTCAGCTCAAGTGGATTGACAGTTTGGGTGCTTGGAAGGTGTCCTGAAGCTTTGGAGGCTGGTTACCTGTTATATATTTGGCTGGATATAACCCATATAGCTAAGACTATTGCAGCAGTGATCAATATGATGCACATGGTTTCACTTCATAATCTCAAATTGCTGAAATCTCAAATTTCAGCATTTCAAGACCATGAAGCTTAAACTGCAGAATGGCGAAAGTGCATAAGTGAATTTGAATATCTCGAATCCGCACTTATGCATTTCCAGCATGTTACGTGAAGTGTTTGGTTGTTATGGTGTCTGGAATTGAAGGTGAGTGAGTGTATGTGTGTGTTTTTGTATGTTGTATCTGTGGTTAAAGGTAGGGAGGTGTAAGTGTGAGTGTGAGTGTTGGATTTGTTGGTGTTTGTGTATCTGTGATGTGTATTTGTGTGTGTGTGTGTGTGTGTGTGTGTGTGTGTGTGTGTGTGTGTGTGTGTGTGTGTGTGTGTGTGCACACGCGTGTGTGTGTGTGTGTGTGTGTGTGTGTGTGTGTGTGTGTGTGTGTGTGTGTGTGTGTGCGAGCGAGTGTAGAATGCCGTGGTGTGATTGTTTTTTTTTTGTTATGTGAGATCACGGAATTGGTATATATAAGTGGGGGTGTGGGGGTCACAGCTGCCCACATGGGAGGTGCAGGGGGGCTTGCCTGTAGTGTAGGGTTGTGTGGTTTGTGTGCTGTGGGTAGAATGGCGTTTGTGTTATGTGGTGCATGGTGTATATATGTTAGTGATTGTCTGAGTCGTGATTGTGAGTTTCGGGATTGTGAATGGTTTGACTTTATAGTTTCGAAATACTGAAATTTGAAATTTCAGTATTTTGAGATTATGAAGTGGAACCGATGCACATACAGACCTCACTGGCTATTTCTTAGTGCATTATTCAGTCAGTTCTGTAGCATAAAAATTATCTAAATCAAAAACATAGTCTTACAGTTTTCAGTTCCACATTCACCAAAGTTTCCAAATAATTCCAGGCAAACTTCATGTATGATCAACAAGGTATCTGTTGCTCCACACTCATTTCCATTAAACTCTTCAGATGGTATCTTCTAAAAGTATTACTCTTGGCCATAATACTCCCTCTCAGAGAGGAAAATACATATCAACTAGCTGATTTTTTGGAATATAGCCAAGAGTCCCTTCTCTTGGGTATATCATTCCCTCCTTATGACCAAGCAAATGTCTCTAATTTGTTGTTCTAAGCTTTTTTAACTCCATTTTTACAGGTTTTCCAAATCAGTCTTTTCTGATGAATGTTCTCTGCTTCTTTGTGGTCTATCATAATGTCTGGTGTATACACCCCAAAACACTGACCACATTATGGCAAATTCAACAACATTTTTACATCAAAGCAGTCTTTTCAGAAAATTAGCATTTTTATAAAAAAATAGCATTTAGAGTAAGAAGAGCACTTTAACATCCTTGTGATGTTTACTTTGACTCAATGACCACTCTAACCACAGAACCAAAACTTCTATACTGCTTAAGATGGGTCATGGCATGTGAAAGACCTATCCAATTTGGTGTTTCATGCTAACCGGCCTTTAATACTGGTTTCTTAAATCTAGGTTTATAAGAAATCTTGCCTTCCCTAACTTTTCTATGAGTGCATCCACTCTGGGCATTGTATAAGTGTCAAACATGGATACTTCATTCAGTTTCTAGAAATCATTATGTGAGCTTATGGATCCATTAAAGTTAGCTACCAACAAAACAGAATTGTTCCATATGACATGACACTCCACAATTACTCTCTGTTTAAGCAACTTCTTCATTTGTTTACTCATTGAATTTCTTTTGGATTTTAGCTCACTAGATGATTATAGGATTTCCTTCTCTGATATTGTTTAAATATGTTGAAAGATTAGATTTGTTGTACCAGATATTTCAAGAATAGCCTCTTTACGTCTTAGTAATAACTCTTTCACTTTTTGTTTCTGAGCCTTAGACAATCCCCAGCATTTGATAAATTATGTGTAGGCACTGTGTAGCGCCTACGAGGAATGTATCCATGTACATGGCCATGGTTTTCCTTCGGCAGCACATAGAGTACAGCAATGCCAAGCTGTGCTCACATATAGATAGTTGACACCTGCCAAACAGCTTTAAATAGAAACCGGATGTAATTAATAAGCATAATGACATTTTATGTTTGTTTTTTTTGGGGTTTTTTTGTGGCATTTGCGCGGTGCGGTGTGGTGTGCAGCTAAGCTGAGCGGAGCTCATACATACATGGCAAACATATTCCAGACATCTAAAAATAGAAACCAGATTTAATGAATTATTTATTTAATGATATGTTTAAGCATGTTTGCATGATGAGGCATGGTGCTCAACACCACTAAAAGGTAGCTCAGTGCTATATGATCAGATTTCTTAATATCTATGTGGCTTAATGGGTAGCATTATGGCTGTATGCATAGTAGGTCCAGGGTTCAAATACATGGAAGTCAGATGATGTCTGTATTTTTGTTGCACATGTCATGGGCAAAATTTTAAAATATGGCACTGCTGTTCTCTGTGCAAGCAACGCATAAACATGGTAATGGCTGCCAATGTCTGTGTGGTGCTCAGCTTTGCTAAAACCACGATTGTGCCTGTTTGCATGCTGCTCAGCTCTGCTTTGCTGGTTTGCACACTGCTAAGCAATGGAACACTTCTTTTGAATGTTGCTCAATGATGTGTAAGGGTGGGAAAACAACCTATATAAAGTGCACTAGGCAGGAATTTTGCAGAACGCATTGGAGTTAAATCATCTGTTGATATGGCTGGTGGTGTCGAGTAAGGTGGGTCTATATTACATTGTCGAACTCACAGGAGTTTGAGTGATTTAATATCGAACCAGGAAGTTTGAAACACCAAAAAGTACAAAAACATAGAACAGCGATTTTTTTTCTCAGGGAAAAAAATCGCTGTTCCGGTACAAAGCCCCCCCAAAAAAAAAAACATACACTTTAAACTTAAACTAATGTGGGGGGCTTCCCCCCCACACCCCCAACATGGGGGGGCTGTGCCTCCCACACACCCCCTACTTAAATATACCAACTCTGAGATCACACCACAGTGGAGGAAATAGCAAAGCCATGAAAACGGCCCACCGATTTTTTTCCCCTGGGAAAAAAATCGTTGTTCCTTGGCTTTGCTATTTTCACATTTCAAACATATGGGTTTGATATTACAACATTCAGACTCCTGTGAGTTTGATGTTGTAATATAGACCCAAAGAAGGTATGCACTCTCAGGTGCAGCTGTGGGGCATGCAGGAATCCAAGGTCATGGTTGGGCTCCTTATGAAAAACCATGATGATAGGCTGCTGCAGGGTTGCTGCCAGGGCTCAGAGTGTAAGGCTGAGGTATCCCCAGCATGAGTCTATATCAGAAGATTGAAGTTTCAAAACTTTGAATCTGATATGGTCGACACCATATAATCGAAGTCTTGAAACTTCAAATCTTTTAATGGAAATCTCCATATAGCACGGAAAGGGAAGATTTCCCTTTTCTACACTGTAGTGCAATCTCGAAGTTGGTATATTTAAGTAACGGGGATCTGGGGGGTGTATCCCCCCATGTGAGGGGTGCTGCCCTGCTTAGAGCATTTAAATGGTTTGTTTTTGTAGGTTATGTCTTATTACGTTTTCGATGTTTCAAGTCTTCCATTATATGGTGTCGACCGTATAAGATTTGAAGTTTTGAAACTTTAATAATGTAAAATAGACCCCCCCCCACTGCACAGCTGAACAGTGTTTCCACCACCATGATGACCTGAATAGAGGAAAGAGGGGAATCTTGGACACCTGGGTCCAAGAGGCGAGGGCAGGGAATGTCCCACAAGCATGTAAGTACCTTTTCCTCTGCTTTACCAATATGTAATTTGAATGTCTGCAAAACTGGTATGCATAATGGTGTGCTTCTCTCCCAACAGCTGCAGCTGAGAGGGCTCGCAATGTTGAGTCTCATGCTGGGTGTCTGGTCAGGTTGCACTGTGAGTGTGTTGAGTATGGATGTCAACTGTATTGCAATAAGCAAGAAAGAGTAAAGCATTAACTGCTTTAAAGTATATACAATGAAGTCTGCAGTGCAATAAAATTGGAATTAGAGCTGTAGTGCAAAAAGGAATAATAACTGTAGTTCAATAAAAACAAGAAACAATACCAATAACAACAAGGGAAATGGTGTACATCAGAATTGTATTGTCTTAACCATTGCAGTAGAGCTGTATGCATTGAGTCTGTAAGGTAAGGATGCTGCAGTCAAGTGTAATACTGCAATAGCTGTAGAATGCAAATAGAATGGCTGCAAACTGTATCACTTAATTAATAGTACTGTTCAAGGCTTTCTGTAGGCCAATACCAGTCACATAATGCTCTGTCTTCCACAGACATCAGGTAATAAAGGCATATGGGTGAGATAGCCCACTTCACGGCCAGATATTGTGAGTCTGGACTTCACAGACATTGCAAACCAATAACAATAATATGTGTTCACCTGTATTGTTGAAAGTGAAATAAAGCGGTAATAATTTATGCAGAATGGTTGTATAACATGCGTGCGATTTCTATTGGCACTGCAGTCTAGTAAAACACTGTAACAGTACTAGAATGCTAGAGGAAAGTCCTGTTACTTGTATTGCGCAATTTAGTATGTTCCCAGGTGGTCTGCAGGCAAGTATTAGTCACCATTTAGTCAGCAGTAGCTCAGTCTATTAAAGTCCTTGTATACTGCACATTTTGCCACCCACAGTCCTGGGTTCGAATCCTGTGCCAGGTAGCACTACATTTTCAGCACCAGTCACATAATGCTCATAATTTCACTCTACCCAAGAACAACAAATCTGTGATGGGTGAGTTAGCCCATATTATGTGCAGATATTGTGTTTATATCTCAAAGAATGTTACATGCAATAGCAAGATTGTGTGCGTAATCCCAGTATGACTGTACCTCTTTCTTTTCCGTATTATGCTGCTGCAGTCAATTATTAAATTATTTGCAGATGTCCCCTGTAGTCACAGCTAGTGGGTTTTACTTCCATGACTGCCAACTAAGCCATGATGAGTGCCTAGTTTCATTACTGTACACAAACATGCCTCTCAAGTGTCATGATTCCTCATAATGTAATTATAGCCGACAAATCCATCTGTCACATGTTTACCAGATAAATTATTACCTGGAATGCATTTTATTACTAAATCCATTTACAGAACACCCTGATAGTTATGTAAGTTCACATCATACATAACCATTTTGAGTAGTTCTGTACCTGCATTTTTAGTGCTTAGCCCTTATTGTCTCATACTATCAGCTTGAGAGGTATGTATGTGCTACAATGGCTATAGAAGAATTGTAGTCACTGTAATCACAACTGTCAGTATACACCTGTAGAAGTATGTATGACCAGTGTTTAGGGATATCATCTGCAATGTCACTAATTAAATGTTTTCCTCTCTCTCTCCACCTCTTATCATAATTTATTCATTATTTTAATGTATTATTATAATTTAATATTAACATATTTTGTTAACCTAACTATATTTTGGAAAATGTGGTTGATTATTTTTATGTTTTATTATGATTCAATATTAACATATTTTGTTTAATTGTTTTTTGGCCTTATGGTTTACTTCACACTGGCATGCTGTTAACATACTGACTGTTATGTTACGTTATGTTGTGCTGCACATAATATACATTAATATGCATTTGGATTGCTAAATATAATGTGCCATTCTGTTAATACTAACAATGATTTAGTTGTTACTAACAGTAACAAATTGCTTTACCAAATGCACCACAACACATTAAGGTAGGCTGCATCTGGCTCATCCCCCTACCTTGACTCAACTGGCCATGGCTCCAGGTTCCAGCATGTCTGGGACCCAGACCAGTGGTGGTCCCTCTCCTGCCCCTGCACTACCTGCAGCATTGGGTAGTACTGCCCCAGGTGATGGGGATAAGTCCCCCTCTGGGAATGGTGGCAGAGGTAGAGTGGTCACCCATGCTGAGCTACCGGTCCTGGTATGCAGGGTAGTCCACCTTGACTATGACCAATGCCTGCACCAGATTGAAGGCATGCTGGCTGACTGGGTGAAGCAGCATTATCCTGGTGCCCAGCCTCCAGCACAGCCACCCATGGGACAGTGTAGGAGCAGTGCCAATGGTCCTGTGGGTGTGGGCATGAGTCACACTGCTGCCATCTAGATGCACATCAGACTCGGAATCCACAACACTCTCCCCGGCAATGGTGTTCTCCCCCTCATATGTTACACACTGCCCCTGTCTATTGTCTTGTCTGTCTTGTCTGTTTGCAAATGCATCCTCACCTCCCCAACTTACCTCTTCCATGCATACCTATGTCCCTTCCCCAACATTCCACTCTCACCTTATAAAAGGACATCTGTCCCAAAAAATATCGTTCCATACATAGCTCTCCATTTCACATACATGTCCACTGGACACACATAATTCAGTTCAAATGGCTTGACAATGCAGTTCTGTTGTTCTCATCTCTCTCCCTTTGGTTTGAAAATCTAAATTCATGTATAAATCTGTCAAAGTACACAATTGTTGCTTTACAAGAAATGGATAGCTATGGTCCTTTCCTAAACCCTTCATGCATAGCCCTCCCTGCCTTTCAATATATTTTCACCTGCTTGCTCCCATTTCACCACTTTTCTGTCCCCCTTTATTCTTTTCTTTATATTGTTTTAGTGCAAAGGTGTGCAGTGCACCGCATCCCACAGCTTTCCTTAGCTCAGCTAAATACAACTATGAGTATGTGTGTTTTTAACATTGTAAGGCACATGTACAAAATAAACACCGCTGCCATGTTTTGAACCAAAGCCCATCACACCTGCAGTACTCTGCATTTACCCATCATGCAACTCTTAATTAAAACAGGTGGTTTAAACAAAACATAGTAATTTCCAATTACAGTCATTAGGTGTGTTTCAGCAGAGCTGCACTCCGCACCACACCATGCAAACTGGAATAAACAGTAATGAAAGCAATGGGAGTGAACCTTGGATTCTGGTGCAATAGTACACACTACCAGACAGCCAAACACATGATAATGGATGTAACTTAGGCCTGTGCTATGATATAAATGCCTCCTTTTATCAGCGACATGTAGAAAGTCACCTGCTAAGGCATTCATGGTAAAATACATCTTCAACTGGGACTCTGTTGCAGAAATAGAGCATATAAAGCCATGCACATACTGATGACTGTAGAAAATGTTTCTCACAGCCTGTATGTGTGCACATATATCTTGCAAGTACACCTGCTGTAGCATTGACTCAGTAGCTCAGTCTGTTAAATGACTTGCATACAGTGCATTTTGCCACACACAGTCCTGGGTTCAAATCCAGTGTTGTGCTGCATTTCAATTACATTATTGTGAAGAGAGCAATTAATGTATCAGTAATACACTCTTTATCCACACAAAGCATTGCAAATTAAATAACTGCTTTTCAGTGCATGAAGTCACAGGTCTGCAGGTAGGGACACACTTCACATATCTGTATAGCAGTATAGCAGTAAAATATGTCACCTAGTACTGTTATTGACACAGTTGCATAACATCTGTACCTTAAATACATGCCTCAGTTGGAGTGCAAAAGGTTACCTCACCCTGGCACTGCCTCTAAAACAGGGCTGACACAGCTGACACAGGTACACCTACCGCTTGTTGCCCTCTTTAGTGTTCACCCTCTCTGCCTATTTCTACTACATGCAGCAGCAGCTGTAGCCTGTGGTACACACAGGTCTATGTAAAGTTTTCTGCTACAGACATACCTTCTGTGATGATGTAGTCTCCTCACCCCAGTAGTATCCATCTCAATAGCTAAGAAAGGGGCCCAGGTCTACATGAAGGCCTTATATATTGCACGGTGCTTGCATGTGATTGGCTGATGATAGTGCAGTTCAGCTGCTTTGGCTGCAATTAGCATTTCAGAACCACAGATTGGTTTAGAGGTAATAACCTGTTGATGGGAGTATGTTTAAAAGGCAGGCAGATGGCTATGGAGAACCATTCTGTATGAGATCTTACCCACACAGAGTATGCTTTTGTGAAATTTTACTGGACACACAGTTCAACAAAAGACTACTGCACTCTAGCAGGTATGTAACTGTTTATTGTATATAACAAGATTCAGATGGGAGGATAGAGGTATGTGGTAAAGGGATTGCAGCAGTCAGCTGGTCACAGACCTGTCATAATGACGTGTCAGTGATACCCTGCTAACGTACACCTACAGGGGACATACAATTCACCAGAGTGGCATTGTCTTTTGTCAGTGCAGCACACTGGTGTTGTTAGACTGTCCCTATATAGTGGTTGTTATAGCAACAGTTATGATTATTGTGTTCTGCATCCCAATGTATAACCTGCACATGATGTGTACCACAGCAGATGTGTGTGTGTGACATGCATGGGGGACCTGTTTTATCTAGGGTGTACTGCCTATGTTAGACACCTGTCTCACCAGCATGTAATATGCATACCACACCGATGCTGGTGTGTAGCACAGGTGATACATGTCTTAGTCATGTCATGGATACATGGGAGGTACACATTGGGAACTGACACCTTCCTGTATGGAGCCGTACACATCCCCTCCAAAGCATTTCAGAGGCAGACTACACATGTACAGTCCAGACATGGACTCCATAGAACATGCTCTCTGCAATGTATATTGATGTACCTTGGAAACTGTTTGGCTGCTACAGTTGTATGATATGCCTGTGTAGTGACATGACAAGGGAGCCATTGCACACAATGATAGTGTCAATGACTCCCACAATCAGTATACCAGTGACAGTCTGGGATATACATCAAAAACCTGTTGGTATTGGTTGTACAACAGTGTATGCATCCTCATCTTTCTGACCATTGACAGTCAAAGGCTGCAGTACTCCCTGTGTTCAATCAACACATCTCATGGTTCCATAACATGTTGTAAAATGCTCTACCAGGCTCACACAAACACATGGCTACATTGAGGCTAGCACCCCTTCCAATCAGTGCATACAGAACACACCAAGGCACACACGTAGTTTAGCTTGGCTGTATGTAGGTCTGCATACTTACCTATGTAATTATGCATACTACAGATCACAGTATGTGCTGCATGCAACACACCTCATTTCTGCTAGTACTCTAATTTTTGGACATATTATGCTTGATGGCATACACAGTCCATGTGGGCAGTCCTTTGGGGGGCACATCACCCACTACAAATAAAACACTGAAAAACCCTACATATGTCTAAGCTACCAAAGTTAAGCCATATGGATATATACACATGCACCCAGTAGGGTGGAGTGAGATTAGAACCCCTACTTATCTAGTTTTACACATTAACACTCATGGTATTTGTTGCATGTGCCACAGCTTACATCTGACATTATGCTGTCAGTTGGCTGACATCATCAGGCCTTGTAGAAGAGGGCAGTGTGGAAGCTAGCAGCAAGTTGCAGGGCCAAATGCCCATTCATTTGCAGGGAGATGTACACACACACACACACACACACACACACACACACACACACACACACACACACACACACACTCACACTCTCTGACATAGTCAAGCACCAAGTAGGCTGGAGTGAGATTAGAACCCATATATATCTAGTCTTATATACTATAGATCGCAGTACTTATTGCGCACACCACATGTTAAGTCTGTTACACATGTGATTGCAGGCATTGTACATGTGCATTACACAAACTAGGTCTGTATTGACCAGCACCTGTGGCCTGCAGTGTGATATTGCTTCATACTATTATCTATATCTAGTATTCTAGCAGTGGGATAACTGCAATTATCCAAGCTATATGTGTACAGTTACCAGTATGGCCATATGTGGCTGCTTGCAGTTACATAGGCATACTTGTGGGCAGAGATAAGTTGCCCTGTCCATACATGTGTTGACAACATTATACATTACAGCACCTGCTCATCTGTGTCTGTCTATGTGATGACATCCAGTAGGCACAGGGGTCTGTGTGTAAGTGAAATTTGTACTGTTGCACCCTTAGCTTGGATCCTTTGAACAACAGTATGGCTGTGTGATAGTGGAGAGTTAGGGTATGTCAGACAATACAGACATCCACACACATATTTCTGTATATAATAGGGATGTATATATAACTGTAGTCCTTGTGTGTATGATATGTATATGTGTTTTGTACATGTATGGGGGAGTATGTATCATTTAATATATATAGCTATATATATATCAGTACATATCTATTTGTCACTACATAGTGATAGAAAATCACAGAAGCACAGGTAAAAACAGCCCTTTCAAAAGCCAAAAACACAGCATCAAAGGTGTCAGATGGTGTCACAGGCTGCATCTTGCACAAACTACAGAACGAACTAACCCCCCACCTAAACACGCTGTTCAACCTCAGCCTCTCCACAGGCTACATGTCCATAGAATGGCGCACAACAATGGTTATTCCGCTCCACAAAGGAGGGGCCACAACTGACCCTGGTAACTATCGCCCCATAAGCCTGACTAGCCTGGTCTGCAAGGCTATGGAGCGCATCATCATGGAACTCAATAACAAAGACACTCGGTCACCCACATCCCCCAGAACCTTTTCTTAAGTTTTTCTGTCTATTCCTTCTAGCATGTCGAGGGATCAGTTGCTAATGTCCTCTCCTGCTCAGCTGGTGAACCTGGGAATATTGAGGTAATGTTACAATTGCTTCATGTACACAGACAACCCTCTCCTCCTCCCACAAAACACAAATACATGCGAGAGATGCAACTATACGGCCAAACTGGAGGCTGAGCTCTCTCAACATAGGACTGGCATGACCAGACAGGAGGAGAAGGTAACCACACACACTATAGACTCAGTCTCACATAATACCATCACAACCTCAAATCATACACATAAACACACAAAGACATACGGAGGCTCTGATCAAAAATCTACCAAAACAGCAGAGGCCACCAAAGCAGACACCCAAACAACTACCACCTCAGAACACAACACCTGCAACACATAGACCACACAGTCAGAGTGTCAAGCAGTCACAGCCCTTAATGCCAAACACAATGCCAGACACACTAGTCATTGGTGACTCCATAGTCAGACACACTGCACCAGACTGAGTAAGGAGAAGGTCACAGTAAGCTGCCTGTATGCACGCAGGTCTCTCAACAGCAGGTACAAACTCAATCATTGTCCACGCTGGTGTTAACGACCTGAGACGTACCTCCTTGGACTACATGAAAGAGACATAGAGGAGCTCTCTGATTATGTAGCCCAAGCAGGTATGACCCTGACCTTGAGCAGTATCCTACCTTCACCAAGAATGATGCCACAATACAGAGATAAGATGATCAGCTTTAACAATTGGCTTAAACTCTGGTGTCATTCAAAGGGGATCAATGTCTGTCTGCCTGGGATGACATGCTGGACAAGCCACGCTGTTTCTCAGGGATGGCTTGCACTTGTCAATTTTGGCAAAGGCTCTTGCCACCCCATAGTGCCTTTTTAGGCAAGGCTCAAATTCTAAACCTACCACCCTAGAACAAAACAAAGAAAAACTAAGGGTAATGCTGCTCAATGCCAGAAGTCTCAACCTCAAGATGCAGGCCCTTCTCAGTATGGAGAACATCGATGTCTGTGCTGTGACAGAAACCTGGTTCAAGGCTCCTGAGAGCACCCCAGCACTATCAGGTTTTACCTCATATCATGCGTTCGCCCCAAAACCCGGACAATACCAAGAAAGGAGGAGGGGTATCCATATTCATCAAGGACACCCACACCTCAAGATTGGTGGCATCGCACGATGCATCAGAAACCATCCAGGTGCAATTAACCATAGGCAAGACGGCTCTGCAATTTGTAGTATGTTACAGGCCACCCTCGCAAACTCAGGAACCTCATATGGCCTTCCTGAAAACACTGGAGGGGATAAATGTATCTCCAAACACCATCATACTAGGTGACTTCAACTACCCTAATATAGACTGGGAACACTACTCAAGCCCAAACACTCCAGCCCAAAAGTTCCTGGAATTCATAAACTCAAATGCCATGGAACAACTAGTCACCATCCCCACAAGAGGAGAAAACATACTTGATCTCATCATCACGAACATGGGAGCACAATGTTCAGTATACCCCTCACTGGTGAGATCTGATCACAAACTAATCTCGCTGGAGATCCTCACCCCGCCCCCACTCGAAATGAAAAAGACCAGAGTAAAGAACTTCTCGAAAGCCGACTTCACACTTCTAAAGACTAGTGTGGTCTCCTTTAAGGCCGCTGAACCGGTTAACATTACTCAAACCGCTGAATCACTTACAAATGCCTTCTACCAGCACCTGCAGGGCTGCATGGATCAGGCAATCCCAAGCAAAACAAAGACTCTTTGTACCAAAGGCAAGCGTCCAGTCTGGTGGACCCCAGCCATAAACAAACTCTACAACAAAAGGAGAAAGCTACTACAAGATAGAGCAAAATCCTTAAAAGGTAAGACACTGCTGATCACTATAAGTAAAAAGCTAAGAGCTCTCATAAAATCATCCAAAGCTAATTTTGAGAAAAAATAGCTAAGGACTCTAAAGACAACCATAAGGCATTCTTTAGCTATGTCAGAAACCTAGGAGGAAACTCCCAGATATGCTCAGAATTAGTTCAAAATGATGTGAAGATTACTGATCCTACAGACATTGCCAACATACTGGCTGACAGGTTCAGTGCAAACTCTTCCCTCCCCTAAAGGAGAGATATCTATACCAAATGATTGTAGCCCCCAAACATCTCTAACGCCCAGGTGAGAACTGCACTCTCCAAGGCAAAGAACACAGCATCCATGGGACCTGATGGTGTCCCGGCTGTGTGCTCCATGAACTCAATGAGGAATTAAACCCACAGTTAGGACAGCTGTTTAATCTTAGTCTCACCTCCGGATATCAGTACAGGAGTGGCGACTGTGGTCCCACTCCACAAAGCCTCCACCGACCCTGGAAATTACCGTCCCATTAGCTTGACAAGCCTTATCTGCAAAGCCATGGAGAGGATCATAATGGATCTCATAAATAAAGACATAGGGAACTTGCAGACTTTGGATCCAACCCAGTTTGGCTTTGTCAAAGGCAGATCATGCCTTTTAAACTTGGTTGACTTTTGAAACAGTCACCAAGGCCATTGGGAAAGGCAGTCCATACAGCCTACCTAGACCTGGCGAAGGCTTTTGATACAATACCTCACTCGGGTATCATTGAAAAACTCATCAACTTAAATGTAAACCCATACATTACAAGATGGGTTGCAAACTGGCTGAGTGACAGAACCCACAGGGTCAGAGTTGCTGGCGCCATGTCAGACTCAAAGCCTGTCATAAGTGGTGTCCCACAGGGCTCAGTCCTGGGCCCACTCTTGTTTGGCATCTACTTTTCTGAAGTACAAGCAAACACAGGAGGGTTATGGCTGACAAAGTTTGCAGATGACTGCAAACTGGGCGCCGTGGTTGAAAACACATCCAACACAGATATCCTTCAGAAGGGTCTCACAGAAACGGATAACTGGTGCCAGAGCCATGGCCTAAAGTTAAATGCCAAGAAATGCATAGTCATACCAAAAATAAGGTTACCCTAACTACCATATAGGTGGCAATCCCTGAACACAGAAGAAGTTATTAGGGACCTGGGAACCCAGGTTGACAGTAGCCTTTCATTCGACACTCATATTGCTAAAGTAGTTAGGAAGACCTTCTACATTGCCCACCTTATCATGAAGGGATTCACATCTAGATCAAGGGAAGTCATAGTCTCCTATACTCATCACTCATCAGACCAATGATCGAGTACAATGCCCCATTCGGAATGTATCTGACCCGACACTTGCAGCAGCTGGAGAGGCCACAAAAGTTCCTCACCAAAAGGATAAAGGGTCTCAAAAATCTGTCTTATGCTGCCCGACTGAAAGAACTCCAGTTATATTCAGTTGCTTACCGCTTGCTCAGAGGTGACCTATGCCTGACATACAAGGCCATGTCAAACCCAGATTTGATGAACATGCTTCATCTCAAACAATCTAGATCCCCCAGAGCCACAAGGGCGGGAGACTTAAACCTCGACACTGTTATTAATAGGACGTGCTGGAGGGATAGATTCATCACCCAAAGACTCCCTATGCTGTGGAACAAAATCCCGGTTTATGTGAGGCAGAGCACCTCGCTGGCCTTGTTCAAGAGGAATCTTGACCAATGGATGGGAGATCGCAGATACACCCCAGGGGTTACCTCAGTGTCACTGCTCGAAAGAGGCACAGCAAAATAATGGGCATAGTTTCTCCAAACTAAAGGGGTGGCATAAGCCACAAAACTATGGGCAAGGCTTATAAATGCCCTCGGGCAGATAGCCTAGTATGAACCTATGAACCTATGAACCTATGAACAAACACTTGACCCAACCAAGGTCGGCTTTGTTAAGGGCAGATCGTGCCTACTAAACCTGGCTGACTTCTTTGAGACAGTCACCAAGGCCATAGATGAGGGAAAGGTGATTCACACAGCTTACCTTGATTTTGCCAAGGTGTTCAACATCATTCCTCATTCAGGTATTATAGAAAAACTCACCAGCCTGAACATAAACCTCTACGTCACAAGATGAGTTGCCAACTGGCTTAAAGACAGAACTCACACAGTAAGAATAGCGGGCTCCGGGTCTGACTCTAAACCAGTCACAAGTGGTGTCCTGCAAGGCTTGGTTCTGGGACCCCTACTGTTCGGCATATATTTCTCAGAAGTACAGGCAAACACAGGAGGACTATCACTAACCAAGTTCGCCAATGACTGCAAACTGGGAGCCATAATCGACTCACCGGCTGACACGGACATCCTTCAAAAAGGCCTTACTGAGACAGACACCTGGTGTCAAAGTCATGGCCTCAAGCTAAATGCCAAAAAATGCATAGTCTCTTTTGGGGAACTTTGGTAGTGTATATTCTATACCAGCCAAAAACCCAGGAGATGAACCTAGCCAAAGGGTTTGTGTATTAATGTATTCACCCTCAGTCTACTATATTGAAAACTTCATAAAAGACAGATGGAATCAGGTTATACAAAATGACGAATCTACACTGATGTTGGGCATGTATCCCAAAATTGTATACAAAACTGGTCTCAATATAAAGAAGTTATTGGAAACCAAAGGAATTAGAAAGAAAGGAGTAAACTCATCCACTAAAAAATGTGGAGCGTGCAACCAATGCAAATATATTAATGAGGATAGAGGATGCAAATTGGAAAATGCCAACAGAACATATATTTATAGCAGACAAGGCAATTGCAACACCAAATTTGTGGTTTATTTAGCAACGTGTGTGGCATGTAATGCATACTATATTGGTAAGACGGAGAGACATTTCAAACGACGCATCTATGAACATTTATATAGTATTAGAAATCATGATAACAAGAACGCTTTATATCGGCACATAATGCACAACAATGATAATCATTATTTTAAATTCAACATCATTGACACTGTAGGACCATCACCGTATGGTGGCAATATCAAAGCCCTATTGGCAATGAAAGAGAGTAGATGGCAGATATATGTTGATGCCACTACTTACCCAGGTATTAATGATTATATTAGTATTAAACCCTATCTTATCATGTCCAAATAGTTTCTATATTTAAGATATTATTTTAAAGACAGGTTCAGATTATATTCATGTACTCATTATTCAATTATTTTATCCATTTTATCCATTTTACAACAACAATAAGAATATATATTTATACAATTCACATCATTAGAATAATACATCATCAACTTTTTAACCTTTCAAACATTTTAACATGTTTAATAATTGCAAATATTTTTAAATATTTTTAAATATTATTAGATGAATTTATTACCATTATATATCAAATCAACATGTTTTTACCATCATATATTAAATCATTTATTCATTCACCACCATCACACATTTATATTAATATTTATTTATATTTATAATTATATTTATATTTATATTTATATTTATATTTATATTTATATTCACATATATTATTAATATAAGATTACTTATATGGACAATTTTAGCCAAAACAGTTCTACCTATCATGGATATGCCAAGACATATTGTTATAAGCATATTGCAAGGGCCATAGCATTTAAACAATATGGAGGTATACATACATATAATATGAAGTTATACAGTTATGTTGGTAGGTTGTATACAGAATGCACTAGGACAGTACGTTGCATTTGAGTGATTGCAATAAGCATTCAATATTAATGTAATTTTTATAGCAACTTATAAAATATTTGCAAAACAGCTATTATAATACTCATATATATTGGTGCAATATGCTTTTAAATCCAGAATTATGCTTGAGTATTTGGCGCCAAATTTTGTTATTTAAAGAGTGCAGTAACAGTTAACATTGTTCTTAAGAAGTCTGCTTGACAGATGAAAGCGCTTAATGTGTGTTTATTATTTTTTACTTATTTGTGACAATAAAATAAAATTTCTCAGTCCGAGTTGAGACCCTGCTGCTGTGTTTTCCTGCATCAGACATCTACTACATGCTGGAGGGAAATATTCCTGTCACAGAGACTCCCCAAGCTTTGGAACAAAATTTCTAACTACATTAGGCAGAACCCCTCACTAACACTCTTCAAATGAAGCCTTGATGAGTGGATGGGTAACAGAAAATACAAACCTGGGATCACTTCATTGGCTCTGCTTGACAGAGGCTCAGTTAATTAATCAATGGGGCGCTGAAAGCCGACACACTCTGGCTAGGCTTATAAATGCCCTTGGGCAGATAGCCTAGTACCTACCTATGAACTTATGAACCTATGCATATGTGAGAGAGATAGTATATATATATATATATATATATATATATATATATATATATATATATATGTATATATATATATATATATATATATATATATATATATATATATATATATATATATGTGTGTGTGTGTGTGTGTGTGTGTGTGAATGTTACATAAGAGGTAATTTTGATGAAGGGGCAACAGGATCAACTAAGTGTATGGGCATGCCTAGTGGGACTGTCAGTACTAATAAGGTGACTCCAGTGCACACCTACTTGTACTCCAGTCTTGGATTTTGTATGTTACAGACATTAACATCCGCCCCTGTTTCTGCAGTACTGCACTTCACTCATACTGTCCACAACATTCCCCAGCTGTGTGCTGTACTTAATCTGTGACTGTGGATGGTAATGTTACAGCACCAACAAACTGACAGTCTGCAAACCTCTAAACTGTCCTGATTTCCATATATTGTCCAGAGTTTTGCCTTATATGTTTGGTCTGTTCCTCACACATTTGTGGTTTTCTGGTGAAGTATTGAATATTGACATCACTACATAGTAATATTTACAGACAAACATTTGTGTTTCATACATTACATCTTTCAGAACATATATAATAATGCAACACCTTTACTTCCAGTGACTTTTTAGGTTTAAAGTGACAATATTAGAAAGCTGACCCTATGTTTGGGCCTTTGTCCCCCCAGTATTACTGGATAGGTCCAGATTTCTTGCAGTAAGAAATATGATAGTATGTAAAAACACCAGCACAGTACTACCTCTTATGCAAAAGATCTGAGTACTTTCAGATTAGAACCATCAACACCATCACCTGTGCTAGCCTCCCTAGTCCACTGAGCCACTCAGGTCACCAGATAGAGAGAAATCATGCATTACACAATCAACAGCATAAATATGTATAGTGTTATCCTGCATGAGGAGAGACATACAACGGTGTGAGCAATATCTATGTTACAGCCTTGAGATTGCCTGGTCCACTGATATACCATAGGTGATTTTTTGTTAAAGCAGTTGTATGGGTACACTGCTGTGTTGTCGGTTGGGGAACAATGCTACATGATCTGCTGCGATATACAGTAGTCCAAATGTCATGTGATCCCACGGTTTAACATCTGCCTTGACTGATGTAATGAATATTCCAACCATGAGGCCTAGTGACTATTGAGGAACACTGACTATTGGACAGGGTATCTGAATTCCATGTTGATGTTACATCTGTCCAACTAGCCCACTATATTTCCTTGCACAACAGCAGCAGATCCATAGATATGCTATATTATAGTAATCCTACCAATTGGTGTGTAGCTTAGAGACTTACCTTGCGAATGCAGCATTTGAAAGACATGTAGTCCAGGGCTGACTCTATGTGCTGCAAGCAAAACACAACTAATACATGGGTAGGTACAGGTTGTGCGGTTTGCCTGGCATCAACACGTTTACTATATCTATGTGTGTAGTAGTAAGGTGTCAGTCCCTAGGGCCCTAGGTTTTCAGTGAATGTGCTATGCATTATCTCTTAGTCAGGGCCAGGGAATACTGTGAACACATACATCTGCCTACAGGGACATCATCAGGGGGCACCTCTTCTGATTCCTCTTGTGAGTGTGGCTATGGTGACCTACTGGTGGGGAGCTGTGTAGCCCTTCTCTTTACTGATCCTGCTGCAGCTGTTTCCACAAGATCATATTGTGTAGCATGGCGCATACTGTGAACATCTTTGCACATGTGGCTGGAGAGTACTGCAGAGCTCCACCAGATATATCAAGGCACCAGAACCATGACTTCAGGAGCCTAAACACATGCTCTATGATGTTCCTAGTTTGTGCATGTGCCTCATTATGCCGTTCTACAGTAACTGGGTGTGTATTTTTGATGGGTGTCATCATCCATGGTTCCAGGGCATAGCCAGCATCCTTCAGTAAATGGCTGTGTGGAATATCCCCCTAGCAAACATCTGGTACAGCTGTAATGCATGCCAGATATGGGAGTCGTGATAACTGTCAGGAATGCCAGAACACACATTCATGATAATGCCCTTGGCATTGCACATGACCTGGAAGTTGATGAAGTGGTATCCCTTATGGTTGATGTAGATTCTACTTTCCTCACTGGGTGGTGCCTTGATGTGTACATGAGTGCAATCTATGGCACCCAGTACCTCAGGGTAGTGTGCTACACTGTATAAGTGTTGCATTTTGCTGGCACTCACCTCATGGGTGAGGGGAAAATAAATGTGCTCACTGGCATGTGGTAGCATGGCATCCAGGAACTTTTGGAGTACACTGGATTCTGATGCCTGGGAGATCCCCATCATGTCCCCAGTTGGTCTTTGGAAAGTACCTGTGGCTAGTAACCTAAGAGCTATACATACTTCTGTGTCCACTGAGATGGGTTTCCCTCTGTTGGGTCTGGGTCTGTGTTGAGAGTGGCAGAGCTCAGTGATTTATTGTAGCGTCTCCCTGTCCACCCTGTAGTGCTCTACAATGTCCAGCTCATGTAGCTCCTGGAAGGTTACTGGGCCTAAACACTCTTTTCCTTCTCAGTCTAAGCCTACTTTCAACAGCAGCAGCACTGACCTCAGAATCTAGTACATGCAGATGTAGCAGACCTGCAGCCACTCCTAGCATTATTTCAGTTAAAATTCCCAAGTCTGTACTCCACTGATGCAGAGTATGGGGGAGAAATCAGATTGTAGGGTGTATGCAACCGTTATAGTGCTCTGCTGTAGGTGCAGGTAGCGTGATCAGCTATCTATAATGCATTCCACCTGCCAAGTGCATCATTGAGAAGTTTCAATGGCCTTAGTTTACTTGAAAAAGGGATCATCAGTAAGTAATATAGCATTGGCTTTTAGATACACTCCACACAGCAGCTCACCATGCAAACTCACAGAAATGAGCGCCACGAAGCTCAGGAGTCACATTACACCCCTCGTGAAAGATCATGCTCAGCACAGTGGTGTACAGAGTAAACACATGGTCGCATACTCTTTGAAGGTAAATTATGCTTAGCAGCCAGTGTACACAACCTCCACCCTGCTGAGCACATTGGCGCACCATGTAAACTGGAGCAGCTGAGCTTTAATGAGCTTACAATTCCTTAGACATACCCCCTCTTGATGTCAGCTACCTCCTTTGTGAATACTAGCACAGTCCTGTGTCTACACGGAAGGGATATGTGGACACGGACACCGATTTTTGCTATTCAGTAACCCCACCTCATTTGCAGAGGGATCCATGTACACAACTTGCAAACTACAGCATTCCATGCCCTACCTCGTTCGCAACAGCACCATTCCACCATGGCAGATACTCCACACAGGGCCCTCTAATACATTTTTGTCACATACTATTAAGTGTGGTTTTTCTACTCTTTTTTTTTTTTTTATAAAAGCATGTTTGCACATTATGATGTGCTGTGCAACCATACCCAGATCATTAAAAAAAATTAATTATTTTAAATTATTTCCCTTATGTTTTTGGACACGTTGGATAGTTTTTCTCATATCTGTATATGGTATGCCATTTCTGTCCATCTACCTATGTTTTTACAGCTCCTGTTGTCTGTCTGACATCCTGTACATGGAATTTTTCTGAGTTCACTAAGGACACCGACACAGAGTCTGCAGGGCTGCCTATCTGCTTGTTGGATCACTCTACATGAGGTGATTTGCATGCCATGGAACTTCACGTGTTGGCATGCTCGTGCTCATCGCTCAGCAGTGCTTACTGGATCGCAAACCTGCTAACTGTCATATAAGCAGCACACCACAATGCCTATATGGTAAAAAAAGCCATGTAGGTTTTATTAAATTCCCTCCAGTGTTTTTTCTATTGGAACAAAATGGCTAGAAGTCCTGGTACTACATTAGCGTTATCTGTCTTCGGTCCCATACTCACTACAGAAGCTTCATCCTCTTTTCATGCTTTAAATATATTTATCAGTATATCTGTTCTTGTTTCCTCTTTACAGTGTTTTTTTTATTTTGTATTTCCGTTTGTTTATTTTCCCTAGCTCTTCAAAGGGGCCCTGACATTTTACTAGGAATTTATTTTCTGCATAGAGGACTAACAACAACAATCTTTTTCTGTTTAAGTATTCCTGTATCTTACATTTCTGTTGTACACCTGCTGGTATGCTTCTGTACTTTTAAATGTACCAGGTCTCCTTTGATATGTTCAGCAGACCTCAAGGATGGCTCCCCTATGATAACTCACTTGGGGATAAATTTTACAGAAGCTTAGGGTACCTCTACTACAGAAAATAAAAGATAGGGATAAAACTGATACCAGTTATTATCATCTTGTTCTATGGTCCTCTTTAGCACATACTTCACTGTAGTTAGCAAATGTTCCATTCACCCATCAGCTTGAAGTGATTCACTTAATTTATTAACTGTTTTACTTTAAATATTGGCAAAGCTGTTGTATGAGCTTGGACATACATGAGTTCCCCTGGTCCATCAATATTTATTTGTGTATCTCTACTCAAAGAAAAATAACAATAGCTCTTTAACTATTCCCTTAATATTTGTTTTCTCATGGTGTTCAGCAGAATCTGTGTGTAGCTATTATACAACATTAAGTAGACTTCTGGACTCGCGATGTAGCACAGTCCTATTTTGGAAGTTTTCTGTGTCTTTCATTATACTAAGCCAACTAAATTCTACCTAAGATTCTATCTTTGGTTTTGCCCATCCCTAGGAGTTCTCCCAATGTATAACAATGTGTGAATTTCATCACAAATGTTGTAAAAGATTTTTTAACAATCAAGTGATATTCAGTTTTTTCTTTGTCTTTATTTATTCTATAATGTAAGGCATTCTTTAACTCAAAATGGGATGCAACTTTTGACTTTCTCATTTACTTCTCATTTTACTTTGGTTGTTTTCTCTGGCTCTGCTTTATGCAAGTTAATATACTGCCCTTTCATTGTTCTTTATTAAAAGTTTCATTGCAAATCTGGTAAGTAAGGAAAGCTTCCATCATTGAAGGGTGTAGCCTCTTTAACTAAGTACACAGGTATGCATAATTTCTTCTTCTCCTGTATTTTCTTATAGAAAGCCAACTCATGCCACTGACTTTCTTCAACTTCTGTGTTTGACAATTACTTAACTTTTATTGTAGTAACTTTTGTTTCTATAAGTACTTGCCACTAAAAGTCCTGTTTCAGTCTATCCATCTGTTTTGACTTAAGGACCTAGGAGTCTGTTCATGTTCTTTCTTAGGATACTTTATCACAACGAGTGCTTTCATTATCTATCTTAAAAGAAACATCCTTTATTACTTCAGTGACTAAAATCTGTTGACAGGATTCCATAAAATAATGGTCATTCCCTATCAGTTTTAGTAGTGACGCCTTTCATTAACTTAACAGCTCCCCCCTCCCCATTTCCAGTAAATGACATATTCTTTTTTATCCATTTCTGTAGTGATTTATTTTAGCAACTTAACAACTGGATTTTCTGATAAACTCATTATTATCTTTCTAATCTTAAACAATAGTACACATGTTGTTCTATACCATTCTTTGTGAAGTTCATAAACCGATTCCTTTTTCTTTATCTGGATGTGAATTTTGTATAGTGTATTAGGCTACTGTTGCCCTTCCTCATTCTTACTAGCAGTACATTCAGGACTTTGTGTTCATTATATTGTGTTGGAATGTTGCCACCCTCCTCATTCTTAGTAGGAGTACTTTCAGGACTCTGTGTTCATTATATTGTGTTGGAATGTTACTTTCAGGACTCTGTGTTCATTATATTGTGTTGGAATGTTGCCACCCTCCTCATTCTTACTAGGAGTAATTTCAGGACTCTGTGTTCATTATATTGTGTCGGAATGTTGCCACCCTCTTCATTCTTACTAGGAGTACTTTCAGGACTCTGTGTTCATTATATTGTGTTGGAATGTTGCCACCCTCCTCATCCTAACTAGGAGTACTTTCAGGACTCTGTGTTCATTATATAGTGTTGGAATGTTGCCACCCTCCTCATTCTTACTAGGAGTACTTTCAGGACTCTGTGTTCATTATATTGTGTTGGAATGTTGCCACCCTCCTCATTCTTACTAGGAGTACTTTCAGGACTCTGTGTTCATTATATTGTGTTGGACTGTTGACACCCTCCTCATTCTTACTAGCAGTGCATTCAGGACTCTGTGTTCATTATATTGTGTTGGACTGTTGACACCCTCCCCATTCTTACTAGGAGTACTTTCAGGACTCTGTGTTCATTATATTGTATTGGAATGTTGACACCCTCCTAATTCTCACTAGCAGTACATTCAGGACTTTGTGTTCATTATATTGTGTTGGAATGTTGCCACCCTCCTCATTCTTACTAGAAGTAATTCCAGGACTCTGTGTTCATTATATTGTGTTGGAATGTTGCCACCCTCCTCATTCTTACTAGGAGTACTTTCAGGACTCTGTGTTCATTATATTGTGTTGGAATGTTGCCACCCTCCTCATTCTTACTAGGAGTTCTTTCAGGACTCTGTGTTCATTATATTGTGTTGGAATGTTGCCACCCTCCTCATTCTTACTAGGAGTACTTCCAGGACTCTGTGTTCATTATATTGTGTTGGAATGTTGCCACCCTCCTCATTCTTACTAGGAGTACTTTCAGGACTCTGTGTTCATTATATTGTGTTGGAATGTTGCCACCCTCCTCATTCTTACTAGGAGTACTTTCAGGACTCTGTGTTCATTATATTCTGTTGGAATGTTGCCACCCTCCTCATTCTTACTAGGAGTACTTTCAGGACTCTGTGTTCATTATATTGTGTTGGACTGTTGACACCCTCCTCATTCTTACTAGCAGTACATTCAGGACTCTGTGTTCATTATATTGTGTTGGACTGTTGACACCCTCCTCATTCTTACTAGCAGTACATTCAGGACTCTGTGTTCATTATATTGTGTTGGACTGTTGACACCCTCCTCATTCTTACTAGGAGTACTTTCAGGACTCTGTGTTCATTATATTGTATTGGAATGTTGACACCCTCCTAATTCTCACTAGCAGTACATTCAGGACTTTGTGTTCATTATATTGTGTTGGAATGTTGCCACCCTCCTCATTCTTACTAGAAGTAATTCCAGGACTCTGTGTTCATTACATTGTGTTGGAATGTTGCCACCCTCCTCATTCTTACTAGGAGTACTTTCAGGACTCTGTGTTCATTATATTGTGTTGGAATGTTGCCACCCTCCTCATTCTTACTAGGAGTACTTTCAGGACTCTGTGTTCATTATATTGTGTTGGAATGTTGCCACCCTCCTCATTCTTACTAGGAGTACTTTCAGGACTCTGTGTTCATTATATTGTGTTGGAATGTTGCCACCCTCCTCATTCTTACTAGGAGTACTTTCAGGACTCTGTGTTCATTATATTGTGTTGGAATGTTGCCACCCTCCTCATTCTTACTAGGAGTACTTTCAAGACTCTGTGTTCATTATATTCTGTTGGAATGTTGACACCCTCCTAATTCTTACTAGCTGTACATTCAGGACTCTGTGTTCATTATATTGTGTTGGACTGTTGACACCCTCCTCATTCTTACTAGCAGTACATTCAGGACTCTGTGTTCATTATATTGTGTTGGACTGTTGACACCCTCCTCATTCTTACTAGGAGTACTTTCAGGACTCTGTGTTCATTATATTGTATTGGAATGTTGACACCCTCCTAATTCTCACTAGCAGTACATTCAGGACTTTGTGTTCATTATATTGTGCTGGAATGTTGCCACCCTCCTCATTCTTACTAGAAGTAATTCCAGGACTCTGTGTTCATTATATTGTGTCGGAATGTTGCCACCCTCCTCATTCTTACTAGGAGTACTTTCAGGACTCTGTGTTCAATATATTGTGTTGGAATGTTGCCACCCTCCTCATTCTTACTAGGAGTACTTTCAGGACTCTGTGTTCATTATATTGTGTTGGAATGTTGCCACCCTCCTCATTCTTACTAGGAGTATTTTCAGGACTCTGTGTTCATTATATTGTGTTGGAATGTTGCCACCCTTCTCATTCTTACTAGGAGTACTTTCAGGACTCTGTGTTCATTATATTCTGTTGGAATGTTGACACCCTCCTAATTCTTACTAGCTGTACATTCAGGACTCTGTGTTCATTATATTGTGTTGGACTGTTGACACCCTCCTCATTCTTACTAGCAGTACATTCAGGACTCTGTGTTCATTATATTGTATTGGAATGTTGACACCCTCCTAATTCTCACTAGCAGTACATTCAGGACTTTGTGTTCATTATATTGTGTTGGAATGTTGCCACCCTCCTCATTCTTACTAGAAGTAATTCCAGGACTCGGTGTTCATTATATTGTGTTGGAATGTTGCCACCCTCCTCATTCTTACTAGGAGTACTTTCAGGACTCTGTGTTCATTATATTGTGTTGGAATGTTGCCACCCTCCTCATTCTTACTAGGAGTACTTTCAGGACTCTGTGTTCATTATATTGTGTTGGAATGTTGACACCCTCCTAAATCTTACTAGCTGTACATTCAGGACTCTGTGTTCATTATATTGTGTTGGACTGTTGACACCCTCCTCATTCTTACTAGCAGTACATTCAGGACTCTGTGTTCATTATATTGTATTGGAATGTTGACACCCTCCTAATTCTCACTAGCAGTACATTCAGGACTTTGTGTTCATTATATTGTGTTGGAATGTTGCCACCCTCCTCATTCTTACTAGGAGTACTTTGAGGACTCTGTGTTCATTATATTGTGTTGGAATGTTGCCACCCTCCTCATTCTTACTAGGAGTACTTTCAGGACTCTGTGTTCATTATATTGTGTTGGAATGTTGCCACCCTCCTCATTCTTACTAGGAGTACTTTCAGGACTCTGTGTTCATTATATTGTGTTGGAATGTTGCCACCCTCCTCATTCTTACTAGGAGTTCTTTCAGGACTCTGTTTTCATTATATTCTGTTGGAATGTTGCCACCCTCTTCATTCTTACTGGGAGTACTTTCAGGACTCTGTGTTCATTATATTGTATTGGAATGTTGCCACCATCCTCATTCTTATTAGGAGTATATTCAGATATGTTTGTTTTTCATACTGTGTCAGGCTGTTGCTGCCCTCCTCATTTTTATTAGGAGTATATTCAGGACTGTTTGCTCTTGATATTGCATTGGCCTGTTGCTGCCTTATTCATTTTTATTTGGAGAATATTCAGAACTACACAAACTTAGCAGTATGTCAGGTTGCTGGTGCTCCTACTATCCTGTCTTTACTTTAGGAATATTCAGGCCACATAGCATCTAACTATACTTCCACCCTCTTTCTTTCTACAGTGCCTTGACCTGAAAGAAGAGATTATCTCTTATAACAACATGGATTGGATTTGTTCTGTATAAAATAGTATCTGAATTTCTACATGTGTCATAGAATACTCTGTTATATCTGTTTTCATAGGTTTTAATCTTGCAGACATAATGTTCCTTAACAAGTTTGACCAAGATCTCAGAGTCTAGTAATAACTTCAGTTCAGTTCCACCCACCAATATTATATTTAAACAACATAGCAGTGACAGAGAAAGAATACATTGACATTCAGTTCAAGCAGTTATTTTATCACATTATATTGATACAGTACAATTTCATTATAAGCAGGTTGATTAAAAGGAGCATTTTTAAAAGGCACACATAAACATGTTCCTTAGTAGCAGTTTGGTTAAAAATCACAATTTTAGACACAGCAGTATACATTGAACCATTTTAGCAGTTGACCCAATTTTTCTAGATTTAAAACATACAGTTTAAGTTGCTAATATTTTCTATCTGTTTGCCCGTATCTGTACATTACTGATTACAAGCCTAGGCTACTCAGTTCTAAATAAAGTTTCCTTAGTTATCAATCTTTCATTTAAAATGGCTAACTTGTCTTTTGTTTCTGGACACAAGCAAACTGAATGTTATCTTGCATAACTTTCAGAAACATTTCCATTTTGACAAAATGAGTGATAGTTCATAACCCCAAAAAGGCATTCTCTGTTCTTGGTTGGAGAAATTAACAACAAAATGTAGATTACCTGTGGCAAAGTAGGAACAAAATAATGTTGTCTAATAATTAAATTCTGAGTGTCCTTGATTCTCTGTCAAGCTTTTGCCACCCTCTTCATCCTCATACATATTAGGAGTATATTCAGTACAATGTGTTCTTGATACTGTGGGGGTTGTTGCCACTATCCTTATACATATTAGGAGCATAATCAGGACTGTGTGCTTTTGATACAATGTAGGGCTATTGCCACTATCCTGGTACATATTAGGAGTATAATCTGGACAGTGTACTGTTGATACTGCGTGGGGCTGTTGCCACCATCCACATACATATTAGGAGTATATTCAGTACTGTGTGCCCTTGATACTGTGTCTCACTTTTGCCACCATCCTTTTAGTTATTAGGAGTATATTTAGGACTGTGTGCTGTTGATACTGTGTAAGGCTGTTACCACCATCCTCACACTTATTAGGAGTATATTCAGGACTGTGTGCTGTTGATACTGTGTCAGGCTGTTACCACCATCCTCACACTTATTAGGAGTATATTCAGGACTGTGTGCTGTTGATACTGTGTCAGGCTGTTACCACCATCCTCACACTTATTAGGAGTATATTCAGGACTGTGTGCTGTTGATACTGTGTCAGGCTGTTACCACCATCCTCACACTTATTAGGAGTATATTCAGGACTGTGTGCTGTTGATACTGTGTCAGGCTGTTACCACCATCCTCACACTTATTAGGAGTATATTCAGGACTGTGTGCTGTTGATACTGTGTTGGGCTGTTACCACCATCCTCACACTTATTAGGAGGATATTCAGGACTGTGTGCTGTTGATACTGTGTCGGGCTGTCACCACCATCCTCACACTTATTAGGAGTATATTCAGGACTGTGTGCTCTTGATACTGTGTGGGGCTGTTGCTACCATTCTGATACTTATTAGGAGTGCATTCAGGACTCTGTGTCATTGATTCTGTATCAGGTATTTGCTGCCCATCTCATTCTTATTAGAAGTATATTCAGAACTATGCAAGCTTAGTAGAATGTCAGGCTGCTGCTTCTCCGATTGGACAGTAGTTATGAAGAATATCAGGATCCAGAGATACTTTCATGAAAGTATGGATAACAATGGTGTCTTTCATTGCTGACAAAAAAGCATGTTGGTCAATAACAAAACAAGGATCTGAAAAATCACTACCGTAAGAACATCAAGACTAGCCATCAGTAGCCTTGATGGACATGGACTTAGTTTGCAAGCCATCAGTTGCATACCTGAGGCAAAATAATGAACTAATCATAACTGGAAATAAAGTGATGGGAAGTGAAAAAGGTGGAAAACTGCACTGCCTATGGAGTCACAGAAGGACTACTAGATATAATACTGGCAATCTTGTCAGCAAAAACAGAGCAGCATAATGACATTAGGACTGCCATTTTGGATGCTTGTGCAAGTGAATCACTAACTGAAGTGAGCTGATCAGTACTGAAGCTTCTTTATCAGCATATTATAAGGGGATAACTAAGTACTTACTATGGAGTAGAACTGCTACGTTTGCTTCTTTTGGAGAGGCCAACCTGTAACTTTGTTTGTTACTTATTTGCAAAATGTCTCTTCTGACTTTGTGTCTTTAACTTATTAGACAAAATTGCAACAGAGCTTCTGTTGTTGCCATAGTCACTTGTTTTGTGGGAGAAAAAAGCATTCTTTATTTTTAGTTATCAAGGAAGTAACAAAATCACAACAGAGCATTGAAATATAATGAAATATTAAGTCATTTTTGTATGTTTTGTCTGTCTATAATTTTTTTTTTGTTTTATCAAATCTCTCTGCCTTCCTTTTATTGTATCCATTTTGATTTAAATGTTTTGGTATTACTAGACTGACATATACATTAACGCATAGTAGTTTATTAAAAATCAGCACAGCACGATACCTTAAGTAGCCAGACAAATCAATTGTTGATCTGATCTCAGTAGTTGGTGTAAAACCACACACTAAAAACAGCACGACAAGGGAATTCTGAGTAAAACATTAATCATAGTCATAGTTGCTTAAATATGTGACACAAAAATGCAAAAAACATCTTGAAAACTTAATACATTCTCAGGTATAGCTGAGTATTTACCTAGTAAATTCAGTGTTACTTCATGGACAAAATGACTGAAGGAATTAAATATGTTTGGATTGAAGTAGATCAGTTTTGTTCAAAATGGTAAACTACATCACTTTCCTCAAACAAGACACCTGGCCTGTCAGTCCAACATGTGCAGTAATGTTAGGTGATGAGGGGCAGATAAAGTACATAGAAAAACTACATAATAACATTTCTCATTGTAACTATTCTACTGCACAGCCTCCTTTAAAAGGCTTAATGAATATGTGTGTGTGTGTGTGTGTGTGTGTGTGTGTGTGTGTGTGTGTGTGTGTAGATATATATATATATATATATATATATATATATATATATATATATATGATTTTATATATATATACATAGAGAGAGAGAGAGAGAGAGTAAATATCTGCCAGGGCAATAAAAAGTGCTGAAAAATAGCAATGCAGCTGTGATGTAATAGACAACCTAGCAATGTATTTACAGTAGCCATCCTAAGAAGGAGCAGTGGTGAACCTTTGATTTAATTGAAGCTCAGAGCTGTGTCAGAATAAATGGTACTGTAGCTCAGCATGATAGTTCCACCTTTCTTAACTTCATTGGAGATTCAGAGTGACAGAAGTAATCAAGGAGGATTTGAGCGGTTGCTCTAGCGGATCCATGTTTAAAGAAATCTATAAAAGGCTATAATGTTCCTGGCTGCAACTGATTGCCTCTGCCTTTATCTACATTTTCACTCTCAGATCTTCCCGCTTACATTTTCAGTAGAGCCTGGTTATTTGTGGTAAAATGTAAAGGTGAAATCACAAACAGTGACTGAAGTTGTAGGCTTTTAGAGCTTTGCATTTATGTGGTTATACCTAATGAAATATTCATTTAACAGTCACTTCATTTTCTTTCTTGCAGTTTGTACATTCTTCCACTCATAAGAAACATAGAACTGTAAGCAATAAATCAGTGAAGACCAATTAAGTCAGGTGATATGTTCCCATTTAAATGAAGCAGTTCAGTGAAAGCAAGTTTAAAGTACAAAATATTGTAATAATCCAATCTTGGACATCCCGAGGTATGAACAAAAAATAAGTGATCATCTTAAGTTAAAAGGCACTTAATCCTTGAAATGTTTTTTAAATAAAAGTATGATCAGTTTAGTGTGGCTAAAAGCTGATTACAAAATGTTAACCTAGTATCTAAAATAACATCAAGATTACACTATCTGATAATAAATTCAAGGTCATTGCCATAATATATAACAAATACATATAAGGAAGTGCCAGAGGAATCTTTCAATGATTCAGTTTTATAACCATGATGTTTCAACCACTGTTGAATTATCTATGAATATACAATGCCCATATCTTATACCAAGGAATACTCACTCTGCCTATCCTCTTTTAGAAAGGAGTGGTAATTTTCTTCTTCATCAGTATAACTGTGTACGCTAAGTAGATCTTTGGGGAAACAAAAATATGAATACTATAGTTCACTGCATCAAAACCAGCTCAGAGATCAAGGAGAATCTGATGATAAGAACAACATTATTATCTCTCATAAATGCTCTCTCTGTGCTGTGGTGGGTGCAAAAACCTGTTTGAAAGATCTATGAGTCCAGTGAAGTCAAAGTGAGTCTCAAGTTGCTTTCTGACTTTCTTAATAACTTTCCCTAGAAAATGAAAGTTAGTGATTGGACAGTAGTTATGAAGAATATCAGGATCCAGAGATACTTTCATAAAAGTATGGATAACAATGGTGTCTTTCATTGCTGACAAAAAAGCATGTTGGTCAATAACAAAACAAGGATCTGAAAAATCACTACCGTAAAAACATCAAGACTAGCCATCAGTAGCCTTGATGGACATGGACTTAGTTTGCAAGCCATCAGTTGCATACCTGAGGCAAAATAATGAACTAATCATAACTGGAAATAAAGTGATGGGAAGTGAAAAAGGTGGAAAACTGCACTGCCTATGGAGTCACAGAAGGACTACAAGATATGATACTGGCAATCTTGTCAGCAAAAACAGAGCAGCATAATGACATTAGGACTGCCATTTTGGATGCTTGTGCAAGTGAATCACTAACTGAAGTGAGCTGATCAGTACTGAAGCTTCTTTATCAGCATATTATAAGGGGATAACTAAGTACTTACTATGGAGTAGAACTGCTACGTTTGCTTCTTTTGGAGAGGCCAACCTGTAACTTTGTTTGTTACTTATTTGCAAAATGTCTCTTCTGACTTTGTGTCTTTAACTTATTAGACAAAATTGCAACAGAGCTTCTGTTGTTGCCATAGTCACTTGTTTTGTGGGAGAAAAAAGCATTCTTTATTTTTAGTTATCAAGGAAGTAACAAAATCACAACAGAGCATAGAAATATAATGAAATATTAAGTCATTTTTGTATGTTTTGTCTGTCTATAATTTTTTTTTTGTTTTATTAAATCTCTCTGCCTTCCTTTTATTGTATCCATTTTGATTTAAATGTTTTGGTATTACTAGACTGACATATACATTAACGCAGAGTAGTTTATTAAAAATCAGCACAGCACGATACCTTAAGTAGCCAGACAAATCAATTGTTGATCTGATCTCAGTAGTTGGCGTAAAACCACACACTAAAAACAGCACGACAAGGGAATTCTGAGTAAAACATTAATCATAGTCATAGTTGCTTAAATATGTGACACAAAAATGCAAAAAACATCTTGAAAACTTAATACATTCTCAGTTAAGTATAGCTGAGTATTTACCTAGTAAATTCAGTGTTACTTCATGGACAAAATGACTGAAGGAATTAAATATGTTTGGATTGAAGTAGATCAGTTTTTTTTCAAAATGGTAAACTACATCACTTTCCTCAAACAAGACACCTGGCCTGTCAGTCCAACATGTGCAGTAATGTTAGGTGATGAGGGGCAGATAAAGTACATAGAAAAACTACATAATAACATTTCTCATTGTAACTATTCTACTGCACAGCCTCCTTTAAAAGGCTTAATGAATATGTGTGTATGTGTGTGTGTGTGTGTGTGTGTGTGTGTGTGTGTGTGTGTGTGTGTATGTGTGTAGATATATATATATATATATATATATATATATATATATATATGATTTTATATATATACATAGAGAGAGAGAGAGAGAGTAAATATCTCCCAGGGCAATAAAAAGTGCTGAAAAATAGCAATGCAGCTGTGATGTAATAGACAACCTAGCAATGTATTTACAGTAGCCATCCTAAGAAGGAGCAGTGGTGAACCTTTGATTTAATTGAAGCTCAGAGCTGTGTCAGAATAAATGGTACTGTAGCTCAGCATGATAGTTCCACCTTTCTTAACTTCATTGGAGATTCAGAGTGACAGAAGTAATCAAGGAGGATTTGAGCGGTTGCTCTAGCGGATCCATGTTTAAAGAAATCTATAAAAGGCTATAATGTTCCTGGCTGCAACTGATTGCCTCTGCCTTTATCTACATTTTCACTCTCAGATCTTCCCGCTTACATTTTCAGTAGAGCCTGGTTATTTGTGGTAAAATGTAAAGGTGAAATCACAAACAGTGACTGAAGTTGTAGGCTTTTAGAGCTTTGCATTTATGTGGTTATACCTAATGAAATATTCATTTAACAGTCACTTCATTTTCTTTCTTGCAGTTTGTACATTCTTCCACTTATAAGAAACATAGAACTGTAAGCAGTAAATCAGTGAAGACCAATTATGCCAGGTGATATAAGGTTCCTGATTTAGAAATTACAAATGGCTCCAGAACTGGCTACATTTGTGAAAAAAAAACATACTTAATCCGTTACCTCACATTGTTTTTGTCATATTATATTGGGCTTTCCTTTCTTTTCTTGTGGAGTCCTGCTTGTGTACACTTGCATGCAAACTTATAATATTACTTAGATCCAATTTGATTTTTCATGAGTCCTCTGTAATTACCTATTGTTTTCCTGGGAATTCGCAAGTAATGGATATACTATTAAAGAACACCATAAAAAATCCATGAGTAAAATGTAATCTGTTTATTGCTTTTCTCCCTGAATCATCATTAAATCTTCAATTGTATCTAGTCATTCACAGACAGAAAGAGAAATGGGTACATCCAACCATTCTGCTTCACTGCTACTGATTTATATGTTGTGTATAATCTTCTTTCTTGCCTGAGAGCACAACTGGCTTTATAATGAAAAAACATGCTTAGCATAGTTTTATGTCAGTGAAAATATTAGGGATACCGCCTTTAAAATAAACAGTTTGCACATTTTAGGAAATTGTAAATGCATTCAACAAAACTGTGTACACACCTCCATCAAAAAGTGAACCCAATTCCCAGTGACAGCTATTGTGTTATAGTTTTTATAACCTGGTAAAGGCACATAGATCTCAACTAAAACAATAAACATGGTTTATGTTTTACATCCTGTTATCAGTCTACTACATCACTATGATGTCATTAAATATCGCACTAAGTCAGAAATAAGAAGTACAAAAGCAGCTGTGGATAAATTATAATAACTACTTCTGGATAGATGCACCATCTTCATCCACAATGCATTAATTACCTGGCTACAGTAAACATACACTTCTTAAATGTATTATATTGGCAGATGCTTTCATACAGCTTTTCAGTGCATAGTTGTTTGACCTCCCACCATGATCACTCTTCCTTACCTCACTAAGGTACACTGCATCTTAATCGCATGGCATTCATTCTGCAACCAAGCCATGTATACCATATTAATTAAAACTCCCTAATAAGGTTTTGATGTAAACATGACTTACAACTCCAAAAACTTGATCCCCTTTAATGAGTCAAGCAAACTTCAGGGCTGCCATGGGATTCACAGTAAAGAAAATATCTGATCCTTTAATTTCTTTGTTTTCACCCTCATGATCCAGCCGTGAGTGAAATGGTATCTTTGTAAATGTGCACATCCTCCTAATGCAGACACAGTAACACCCTGGTGTCATGTAGTTACTCTTCATATATCATCTAACAGGCAGCTGGAAAAGCATATTACTTCACCCTTTCCCCTAGAATGGATTGCATAGGATCATTTAATGCCAATAGTTAAGAAAGCAGAAGGGGGAAAAAAAAGCAGAAATAATAGTCAAAGGAAAAAAAGGACAAAAGTATTCTCACTCACTGAAATAAGTACACTGAGAGATTATAGTGTCCTACATGTTAAAAAGCATAAAGTCATAAAATACAATAATATGCAAGCAGAAATTAGAGCAATATGGGTAAATACACCAAATAGCTCCAGTAGTTGTAGAAGCAACAGGGCTAATAAAAGAAGATTCATTTCCCACCATACTTAAACACATACAACTCAAGATGCATGTAACTTTGTATAAACTGCCGAAGCAGGCAATTCTGGGTATGTTGAGGGTGCTGAGGGTGTTGAGAAGAAGACTCTTGACAAACATCAAGGACTGAAGCAGTACTCATTTCTTAAACTATGTCTATATCCTGACTGAGGAAAATGGTCCATTACAAAATTATATACCAAAATACTTGGAATAAAATAAAAAAAAATAAAAATACCTAACCACTGGAAATGTTATCCTTCTAACTTAATACAGTTTATAAAATTGCAGGTTGGGAGGGGGTTTAGGGAGTAAAGTCAGCACACTGTCACTGTGATGAATACTGGTATTCAAAAAAGAAAAAAAATAAACAGGGGAAGCTTTTATAGAAGATAGGTACTATGTTGAATAGTTTCATAATTTTGTTACATCTGGTATGTTTTCTAAAATATTAAAACAAATCCTCATTGTATAAGATGCCAATAACTTTTGCTAACTAATGCATATCACCGAGTATTAATTATTTCAGTCTTGTCTGTCCCCACAAGACATAATGATAGAGAGATAAGTTTGTGTTATGCAAGCAATGGGGTACCCTCATATGAGCAGATGGTTTAACACCCATTCATTTTTTCCAGTAACTATGTGATGATGAGTGGACATTAAATGAGAAAGGTTATATATAAGAAACCATACACAAACAACTGGATGTTGAAGTGAACATCGCAGTGCATACACAAATAAAATGTCAAAGTCCAAAAATGAGAAATGCAAACCTGAAATAGTGATGCTTACATAAGCATAAATTGTACAAATTAAACCATTTATCTAAAAGTGACATTTAGGGAAACTGTTACATAGATGCACTCCTAATCCAGACTGGTACTTTATTGCTTATCTAGGCAAAGATATGTACATTTCCAGAATGCAAGAGGCATGATTAAGTGAAGTAGTGACATTACATAAACATAAAAAGAACAAATTACTACTTTGATAATTGCTACATTTTGTGAAGTTGGTACAAGAATAACACAATTAAGATCATAGCCTAAATCTGTTTATATAGAGCACTGGATTAATGAGAGGAAAACCTGGATATAATGCCCACTTTTTATTTTTATTTATGCTTTGTTGACCGGGATAGTCTCACTAGGCTAGTAACCTCTTTTCAAGGATGACCCCAGGTAGTATTTATACAACAAGGGTAAATTTGTCCAGGATATCATAGAATTTAACCTACTATTCATTGTTCTAAGTGGGACCCATTTTGAAGGAGCACTTTCTGTTTCCATTCCAGGCGCAGAGGCAGCCTGGAGAAACAAGGAGGCAAATGGAGAGAAAAGAAGATGGCGGAGGGCTGAAGGAAATGGAAGAGAAAGCAAATGACGAGACTGCAGAATGTGTGCAGCATTCTGAAGAAATGGTTCAAAGAAACTGGTTTGATGGCGATGAGCCAGAAAATGGTGGATATATAGTTACAACCTTCCAGTATGAAGGGTTGCGGGATAATTTACTTAAAGAAATGATGCAGAGTGAGTCAGAAATTGAAGGAGATGTTTCCTGGGGAGACATTATAGCTATTATGGAGAAAATACAAAAGGAGGATGCAGAAACAATCCTGAAGAATAGTGATGAGATGGAAAAGAAAACATATGCACAGAAAGTAAAAGAAGGCAAAAGTGGAGTAGCAGAAAAGAAGGCAGAAGAAATGAAAAAAAAAATGAAGTATGTGGTAAGGATTCAAAGTAAAGAAGACAAAGAAATGAACAGGTTTAAGTGTGGGGCAATTTAATAGCTTCATTGGGTAGAAATCTACATGAGATAAGGGCATTTTTTTCTTAATAAAATTCTGTGACATATTGTTTTTTCAATGGAAAATTTTCTTGGAGAATAAAAAAAGAAAGACTGTAACCCATGGAATCTTTAGGTGATAAAAGCATTTAACAAGGAAACAAAAAAAGAAAATTCATGTACAATTCTCAACAGAGATAGAAAGACAGGCTTTGACTGGACATTTAAAAAGTTTATGGAAAGAAGTACAGGACATTGCAACATTTTATGGCAAAAGGTCTTTATTGACTGGTGACTGGGACTTTAATATTGTATTAAAAGTAGAAAGAGAAAAAATATACATATACCAAGCAGGATAAATTGTGAAGGGGATTAGGGGTGCCATAAAATACTGGGGACAACACAGAACATTTTGTTTTGTGGAAAATAAGGACATTTGATAAGTAACTTTGATAAAAATGTTATATTTGTGGGGAAATGGGACATGATGCAAAAAAATTTAATTGAAATACTATAAAAGTATCACCACTGGGCATTTATGGATGGATTGGATTGGCAAATAAATATTTTTAAAGATTTTAAATGAGTCATAAAATGAAGGTTTATGTATAAGGAATTATGTCAGAGAATACTTAAATTCATATGGAAGAAGGAAAATAGAAGTCAATTAAAAACTGGAGACCAATAGTAATGAATAATATTAATTATTAGATCTTTATGAAAATAATACAAATGAGATTTGAAACTAAAATGAAAAATATGGAAGATAGTGTGTATAGTATAAAGGGAAAGAGTTGTCAAGAATTATTAATTATAGAGAAATTGTGGATGATATTATGAATAGAAAAGAAGAAGTGAAAATCGTGATAGGAGACCTTAATAAGGCATATAAGACAACTGGACATGAAATCTTATGGTAATAATGAAAGAATATAATACGTTAGAAAGTTAAAAAATTATGCATGTCAGTATATAATAATAATAGGCTAAAATACTTTTAAATGGGTGATTAAGCCAAGAGGTACATATAAACAGTGGTGTAAGACAGAGATGTACAATGAGTTATATATTCTTTGCATTAGTTATGAATGTGGAAGTATGTGAAATAAATTACAAAATGAAGAAGGTGGGGTATAACACCTGAAGGTTTAAGAATTCCAGTTCTGTTAATATATGCAGATGACATAATAATTGCAAAGAAATTAGATAAAAAAGTGATAATTTGCACAGATGTGTGTCTAAAGATGATAGGTTCAGCTTTAACTAAAGAGAAAAGTGAAGGTTTAGGTGGTGTAGTAAAGATCGGGTATATATATTTTAAAATGAATGGATTTTTTGTGTTAGGTATAAAATTTGGGAATAAAGATGTAAGCAAAATGCAATGGGAAAAACAATAGAAGAAACAAAACAAACCTGCATTTTCTGGAGAACTTATAAATTATCATTCTGAAAAAAAGGCTTATTTGATAAATTCAGTATTGATGGGAAAAAGGCAAACTTAGCAAGTGTATTTATGTTAGAACAGTATTTAAAAATGAATTATTGCAGATAAGTTTTTCATAGATTGAACCCAGTAAAAAAGATGTATGTAAATAAAAAAGACAGAGATTTAGGGTTAATTATCCCAGTGGTATATGTTGCCTCATTAAATTTTATCAAAGTGTTAAAGTGGATAAATGAAAAAGATGAGAGTTCAGTAGTAACATTGCATAAATATAAGTATAATAAATTTCGGGGTATAGTAAAAAAAAGAAAAACAGTGTATAAATGGAGAAATAAAATGTTACCAAGAAAAAATATGTTTGTGGAAAATAAAAACTGATGATATAGAAAAAGATATAAAAGTATTGTATGAGAATGTAATGATACAATATTACTATGTAAAACCATTGGAAACGCTAACCTCTAGCAGATAAAAAAATAAAACTATAAAATAAGAAGCAAATGGTGTGATCAGAAAGTAGAATGTAAAGATTTTTTGTGGAGACTGATAATAGATATATTGCCACTAAAAGGAAATATGCCATATCAGAAGAAAAGTGATAGAATATGCGTACATTGTCAAGAAGAAAGTAAGGAACATGATTTTGAAATGTGAAAAATAAAAAAGCTATGGGGAAAACTGTGTAAAAAAGATTTTATGAAGATATAAAAGAAGTGGATAAAACATACATGGATATGATTAAATATGGATATTATAAAACAGAAAGTAAACAATATGCTAATAGAAAGTTATTTTATGTTATATAGGTTACATGGGAATTAAAGAATAAATGGAATTATGTTTAATGGTAAGTAGATTTTTGCAACAACATTAAGTAAAGTCAGATCGAGGTTATGGAAAAAGGAGTGGGTGTATAATAGGGATGAAACTTTATTATGATTTTGTAAACAGATTTGTATATCTATATACTTGTACATTTGTAAATATTTATAAATATGTAAATATTTTGTAAATAAGAGTTGTTTTTGTATATAAATAAAGGACTCCTACTCTTTTTGATAGATGCCATGGGATATAATTTGCCCTGAGCTATCACCAACTTTAGAAGATTGGGCCTTGGTTTAATATCTTATTTGAAGGGCAGCACACTTAGGAGTCCAGCATCTCCCTTATGTTATAATGCAGTGTCAGCAATCAGCTAACCTACTGTGGAATAGAACCGACAGCCTTCTGCACCATAGGTAATTGTGCTACCTGTTGAACTACTACCGTTGGTTGACAACAGTGTGTAGGTCTGTCTGTAACATACTAGTCATGAATGTACATATCTTTTGATCTTGTAAAATACTTTAGTCCATTCATTTTACTATATTAGGAACCACTGTCACTGCCTATGTGTACAATTATCACAACATGCCCTCTCTCATCACTGCAGATGATAGATTAATGCTTATCAAAGAAGTATATATGGGACTTTTAAAGATGGTTTTACAAGTGCACTATTGTTATGTGCAAGGCATAACCTGCAAAAATATTTTAGTACATGGCTACATAGCTTTTGAAGTTAATTTTTCATTGTATATTGTGCAAACTATGGTTTCAGACTATAACAGTGAATGTGAATAATATGGATGTACTAGGGTCTATATCATAAGCATGAAATGTCTGAAAAGTGAACACGTAATGAGCGATACATATTCATAAAAATGCATTTAAGTGATTCAATGAATATGTCACAGGGCAAGGAGGTAGTTGGCCAAGTACATGGTGTTGCCTCTCCTTCACTGTAGTCTGATCTCAGAGTTGGTATATTTAAGTGTGGGGGGGGGGCGAAGCCCCCCCCCAACTGATTTGGGTTTCTAAGTTTTTTTTTTTTTTTTGCTAACGGCCGTGTGAATTTTTTGCTAGGAAAAAATTAGAGGAAATGGCTGTTCACTGTTTACAGCATTCACGTTTTATGTTTCGATGTATATATGAAGTAATAATTCTGTCATTACCCCTTATTAAATCAGATAGAGGTCTTAAGAAGAGAGGCCAATGGTCTACAAGATGACTGCCATTGATACTTTCAAGTATTTAGCTAATCATGAAGATGGTACCCGGCCAGTTGAGCTCAACTGCAGACACTCAGCTCATGGAGGTACCTCTCCATGCAATGATGGAGATGTCAAATTAAATTACTTTAATAAGGAATGGAAATGTTTACTTGCCACGACATGCGTTATGGCCAAAGTTCAAGCAGTTAGGTTCAAAAGTTGACATTTATTAGAAATAAATTAGTAAAAGCATATTGTAAAAGTGCAATTAGAGCATGAGGGTTTTAACATGAAAGATATTATGAGGGATATTATTTCCATAGATAGATTTAAATGTACTCCTCTGGCAAATATTAAAAAGGAAGGTCTCACTCAGATCCCCGAGATGCCAAAAATGTTGTTACCTTAGTTGAGAGAATCATGTGTGATGAAAGCTGATTTCAGGAGATGTCAACTAAAGTAAACAGGAAACTGGAAAGTGCTTCTCCACATATTCCATGTTTTACATTTTTTTAAATATATTTTTTGTCCTCCTCCTCACAGCTGACTGTCAGCTGAACCTGAATGTCATTCCTCATTCACCAGGTCTGATGAAACCAGCAACCTTTGCTTGACTTTCTCTGTCCATGTTCAGGGCTTCTGATGAGGTAGTATGAAGCACCATAGGGCAGCATCACATAATTTACTGAGGAGGATTTTTTTTATTCCCTAGTTCTCATTCACCTCTGTGCACATGCATAGTCCTAGAAGGACATGCAGGGACTAACGGCATATCAGTACTCCTCCTCGATGACTCAGCCAATGCCCTACCCTCCATGCACACAACTCCTCCTCTATACATCTCCACCTCCAAAGGGAATCAAACATGAGGTGCTGTCTTCTATGTGCCCTTCACCATGATGGACAAATACATGTAATACTTTGCAACACCTGAAACATCTGAGCTAGGCTTTATCCCTATAAGCAAAGTCACTGGCTCCATTTCATGTTTTAAACATGGGAAAAGACATATTGTTAAATATAGTTATGAAGAAGTTAAACCAGAGGAAAACATGTAACACCCAAAAGAATAGACAAACAAGGAGGAAGAAATAGAATGTGACAGGGTTTCCGATAGGCTAGTTGAGGTGGCATCCTGTGATTGTGTCATTGCTATATTAATCAAATGAATAATTACGATAGATGGAAAGGAACTAAAACTGTTACTAGATTATGATAACATAATTATACTCAAAGGTAAAAGGCCCAGTTGCAAAAAATTATGAAGGTTTTTTGCATTCACATGGACAAAAGGCATTATTCCATTGCTCAGTTTGAAATCCAGGTATGCTTTGAGAAGATACTATATCCATCAGTTGTAGTCCCTTATCACTTCCTTGACTTGATAATCACAGATAATTTCCTACTTTTAAAAGATTTATGGAAGGAGTCTATTCAAGTTGGTCAATAACTAACAGCACTGGTGAGTAGCTCTGTAATTTTAAGATGTATTTTCAAAAATGTATTTTCAAAAATAGTGAATATTTGAAAGATTTGAGTCTTACTTACAAAAAAAAATCTTCCTGTCAAAGTTTTTGCAACAGCCCCTTTCCTGGAAACCAGCACAATACAAGTTCCTCAAAATCTACTCACAGAGAAATGTTTCTACATATCTACTTGCAGCAAGTATTATCTGCAATACAGAAATCAAATTTTCAGACAAAACTGAACATTTTGCAAAAGAATAGTCTCAAACAAAGGTTAAAATCAATGTTTGCAAAACAGTAAGTCCAAATACAAGAAATGAAAGCAGCTATAAAAAACATTGAATGAAGAGTAAAAGAAAGAGACACTAAAACTGAAATCCTTCAGAAGCAAAATTCCTTGCTTCTGAGCACGGTGTAAGGTTTGGAACATTGGAATAGAAGATCCAACACAAGAATGATTGTTATTCTGGAAACAACTGAAATTAGTAGTTTAATTTCTTTTTTAACTTCTTGATTAACTCAAACTTTAAACCTATAAGAGAGATTCACATACATTATTGAAAAAATACAGGGCAGTTGTTAAACAATTTCCTGCTAACTTAGGTGTTCCAGCTAGGTGTCTACTAACAGAGTGGCAATTATTAAAAGCAGCATGGGCTCTCTTCTTAAAATATGCCAACATTTTGCAAAATTTGATGATTACGGTACTAAAACTCTAGGTAAAACGAGAGAATATTGGCCACTAATAAATAATCTCAAAATAACATCAAGGTAAATCTACTGTACCCAATTTTACTCAGGATATTTCTGCCTAATGGAGAAAAAGTGTCAACACCTTGAAAGAAGTAAAATGATATACTAAAAACAATCGCATAATTTCAGAACAAGAGCACATGGACTGCTCCACTATAATGAAAAGATCTCTGGAAAGAAATAACTGGTCTGAATAAATGAACATTTATAAATAAATAAATTAATTAATTATGATTAATTAATTAATTAATTAATTAATTAATTAATTAATTAATAAATAAGTAAGTCTTCCTGTTCCAGCATGAACAAGTAAAGAAAAAAAAAACTTCAAATGATACTCATACTACTATCTATACCTTAACAATAGTATATCAAATGTTTTCTGTCTACACAATAAATATGCAGTTATTATATACCTCTTTCATAAGGTTATATAGCTAAATTAGTATCCTAACCCAATTAGAGCAAAATACAAGGTATGCTTGTGATTCTATTTTGAATTTATCACTGCAATTACAAAAATATTTACTATTAAAATTAATCTAAACAGTCTAGAGATTAAAATATATGATTACAATCAAAATAAGTTGTTAGACTATTATTAGATATTCTTCAGTGATAGCATTCTCTTTAGCACTGTCATAGCATTCAGTATATATCAACAACTCCTGATAAAGCAACAGTGTTTTCTGTCTCCTTTCATGAGGAGAGGTGATTTGTGTAAGCTTTTCATGATGTTTGGCAGTGAAAATTCACATCAGTGCACCATCCTAGATGCATTAAAAAAATCACTTCTGTTTTTAAGAGGCAGAAATACAGAACAATGGGCAGCACTGGCATAATGATGGGAAGTCTCTTGGCCTTTTGCCAAATAGCAATGTGCAAATATCCATTAAAACCAATAATAATAATAATAATAATAATAATAATAATAATAATAAACATATATAGAGACACAGAAAAAGTTACTAGTTAAAGATATATGCAAGATGGCCATTACCCACTTCTCTAAGCAACTCACTGTTTGATTCTGGCCATTACCCACTTCTCTAAGCAATTCACTGGTTGATTTTGCTTAGAATGTTGATGTGTAACATTAGTTTGCCTCGCACGAAATTTATGGTTTTCTGACAAATTATTCAGGACAGGGTCTGCTATATAATTACTGTTATTAGAGTTTTGAACTTCATTTCCTCAAGACAAAAGCATGCTAAGACAAAGCATATTGCACTATCAACTCTTTTTGTACTGAGGCATTTGGAGTTTATTTCTGATTCCAAACCATTGCTCTCTCATTGTTTTAAGTTTGGTCAGGTTTTCATGTGCTGTGATGCATGTTAATGAATTAGTTAAAAATCAGTATTAAATAAACTAGTTTTGGTTGGACTGCTGAACAATATTTGTGAAAACAACTTGGTTTTATCAAATTCACTGTTATGACTGATTAAGCAATATGCCAAGGCCTTGTTTTTGGATAACAATAACCAGACCCATTATATGATATGATTAAGAGTACATATATATGAAAGCATCCAAACATGAACATACCCACTTATAATTGAGAGATGATAAGTTGGCTAAAAAGAAACACACATATACATTGTTTTGAATAAATTATATCAAACACAAATATAATATTTTTAAACAAACTTTAAATTAATATGAAGTCTATAAGCAGAAAAGAAAAAGGGAAATGGAAAACAGAAAAAATAGAAGCAAAACGATGGCATAATGTATAGATCTTTCTAGGGTTATACTGAGAAAGAAAAGGTTAAGAGAAGGAAAGAGAAATGAAAAGAGAATAACAGATTGAAGGACGATAGAAATAATGATAGCAAAAAGAGGATAACGTAAAATAGAGAGGTACAAAGAAACTGAAATGGTAAAGAGGAATGAGGAAAGGGGATAATAATAATAGTAGCAGTAATAATAATAATAATCAAAAAAGAAAAGAAAAATATGTAAAAGAAAAAATGAAGAATGAATGAAGCAAGAAAGGAGCAAGAAGACAGAAGAAAATGATGATGAGGAAAGAAAGTTTATACTAAAAAGGTGAGAAGATAAGAAAGAAAAAAGAAGAAAGAATCATTAATAAAGGTTTTTTAAAGATAAACTGCATAGAATCTGCTAGTGAAGATGTTACTAAAGGCATCTAGAGGGCAAGAAGAACACGGGTTGTTTAATAGGGAGATTCTAACTGAAATACGAGTCTTAATGGATTTCATGTCAGATTATTTTTAGTCTGAAATTTATTAATTTTCTTAAGTTGTGTTCAATATACATGTCTGTGATTGTTAAGAATACTGGAAAAAGCAACTAAGAGATCTGATATGAAACTATTGGCCTGTCATATCTGATATAAGAATAAAATATAAGACTTAATTTGGATATGAATGGTATCATTAATAGATTTAAATCTTTCCAGAGTTGTAAACAATTAATAATCTCATTGGAACAAAATACATTTTTGACATGGAGTTAAATATTACGTCCTTGAAAGATCTTGAAAGAAAAAAAGATAGACATTACATAATTAAACAAAAATCTGAAAATTCAAGGAACTGTTTAAATTTAACTCACAGAACACATAACCTATAAAGAAGCATCCACTAAAATAAGATAAATGAAATATGAAAAAGTTCCTGGGATTGAAGAGATCATTCCATAATTAATTAAAATCCCATCAAAACAAATTGTTGATTTATTTAATAATTTCTTAAAAGACATTTAAACACTTTCAAGACCTCCACCTTCATGGAAATATTCTTAGATAATTTTTAAAGGTAAAAGCTGTATAACTTGTTCTAGTTACAGACCAATTTTACTATTAAATATTGATTGCAAAATGTTTAGATCCATTTTCACAGATAGGTTAAAACTTTTTATTCCCCAATTAATTAATAATGATCAAAGTTTATATCCAAAAGGCAAAGCCAGGACAATGTAAAAAATAATATCTCTATTATATAGGAAATAATAAGAAGTAATAGCTATAGGTCTTCTTCTAAATAAAAGCATCTTTATTGAATTATTAGTTATGACAGAGGCACTCAAACATTTATATAAATGAAAACAAACCATATTGACATATTTTCAGTTGCAAACATTATACATTACATATAATCTGCTATGCAGTCATTGCCAGTCATATACTATAGAGCCAATTCAATTAATTCATTCCAGTACACATCATTCCTCCTCCAAAACATTATTCTGCATGTATTGTTTCCACAGTGTCCATTTTTTCTATGTTCTTTGCTCCTGGCATTTTCTAAATATCCTACTTCCAGCTCTTTTATCCCTGTTACTATATTCACTACTTCTAGTATTGTTGGTTTAGACACTGATTTCTATTTTCTAGTAATTGCTTTTTTTGACAGCCACCAGAATTAAACTCAACAAGGTCTTAACATGTCTAGGGAATTTTGATTCTTTATCATAGCTCAAAAAATTGTTTCCTTAGTTAAATCAATTTGCTCATCTAGTATTTCAAAGGAGTATTCTGCAGTAAATTTGTAAAGTCTGTCAACTCAATACACTCTCAAAAATATTTTTCCAATTACCTCTTTTTTCTCCACCATACTTCCAACATTTGCAATTTATCTGAAGAAAAAATATTTTCTGCTTGTGATATAAAAATACCAATGCAAACACTTCCAAACAAATATTCTAAATCTTCTAGACTTTGTTACATATTTGGGAGCCATATGTATATATATATATATATATATATATATATATATATATATATATATATATATATATATACACACACACACACACACACACACACACACACACACACACACACACACACACACACACACAACACACACACACACACACACACACACACACACACACACACACACACACACACACACACACACACATTGTTTCTTTTCTTTGTGAATTTGTTATCCAGTCTCTCTTCCCAATCCCTTTTAACCTCCTGTGATTGATTCCTATAGTTATCATGCAATATTTTATATGCCCTTCTAATTATCCCTTTTTAACAGCAGCTTATATCCAGGATTTTACTAAAAACTCTACCAGTGCTGATCTTTCACTTAAGATCCTCCTATTCATTTATCTTTCCTTATACTCAGATATCAATCCTTGATAGGAAAGGCAGTACCTAGCCTGCAGCCTAAATTAATTCCTGGCCTCTTTCCACTCTATTACCTTTTCCCTTTCTAATTATTTATTCCAAGCACCTTGGTTCCTTTGCCAGTTTTATCCAGTAAATGTCACCCCCCTGTTCTCTGTACCCATAATTGCAGTGATCCCTATCAGCAAAATCTACTTTCTCCATTGCTGTGTCGACTTAGTTCTTAGAATACTTACTGCTATTTTGTGAACATAATATCTTGTATGGTTATTGTTATTCTCCTTAAGGATCTGCATCCACAATCTCAGTGTCTCCTTATTAGTTATAGGCTTTGAAACATTAAAAGGTTTTGATTTAAATAGTTGTGATTATATATTTAACATTCTGGAGTTATTGCATTTTCTTTTTGAGTTAAGTAATCCAGTAAAGAATAAATATCATTATAATAAAGCCTATGTTTAACTGTGTGGCTTCCTATCAAAATATTTAAAATTAAAAATGGGTACTAAACAGGAGTGTCCATTTATTTTATTATTTATTTGTAGTAGCAATGGAAATTCTGGTAGTAAATGTTAGAATCAATGGAGGCATGGCTGGCAGCCCATCATGGTGGTGATATGAAATTCCTCCAGTTCTCTAAGCCCTCGAATAATTTTTTGCTTAATTCTGTTGCAAATTCTGGGCAGCCATGGTGGTGCAGTGGTTAGCATTGCCACCTCACAGCAAGAGGTTCTCCAGTTCAATCCTTGGCTGGGGTGCCTTCTGTGCGGAGTCTACATTTCCTCCCTGTGGTCACATGGGTTTCCTCTGGGTGCTCTGGTTTCCTCCCACATTCCAAAGACATGCTGCAGGTGGATTGGACACTTTAAACTGGCCCTAGGTATGAGTGCGTGTGTGCCTTCTGTGGAAGGTTGGGTGCCGGGCTGACAACTCGACACTGCAAAACTCCACTGCCAATCATGAGAGGACAGGTGATCCACTGTGGCGACCCCTATCCGGGAAAAGCCGAAAGAAGAAGAATTCTGTTGCCAATTCTGTTGAAACCTGGTTAGGGAGTTTTGAAGTATGTGAGATCATGAAGAAAAATATAAAAAATGGTCTGGAGCAACAAATGGTAGCACAAATTCTGGATATGGTATAAGATGTTTCATTTGAGATTAAAGGGCTTCAAGATTAGATGTATTCCAAGCAAGAATACATATATCAATTACAATCAGACCTGAAGTTAGCCCAAGCCACACTGTAGGAGAAACTATATCTTTCAGATAATTATTAGAAACAATTTCTTAATTAGAAAATCAGGTAGAAGCTCCCCAAAGAAAAGTCTCAGACCTAAAGAATCAACATCACAGAGGCACCCTTTGTTAATCTGGATTACTTGAGTCAATAATAGAAGGGAATTTAGTTCCATTCCAAAACAATAACCTCCTGCACACACTAAACCCTCCTGCAGATATGGGCTAGGAGATAGATTGTGTGCTTAGAGTGTTTAAGAATTGGGGTACACAATCCCATCCTTGAATTCTCCAAACATTGTACTTCTACATGGTCAAAGATTGTTTTTTAAAATAACACTTAACTTTTCCATGTTATTAAAAATAATTGTTTAACCATGCAAGCATTGCAAGACATGTCCAGGGAAGTACATATACAGTGTTTGTTTTGGTCATGGGCAAGTTTTTGATGATTCTGACAAGGATAGCTTGGTTCCAGCTGAGTTGTCTTTAATGTGCTGAGCAGCCTGCAAGCAGCAGAGGATGTAATTCAACTAAATAAAGGTGAGGATAGACAGTCTCAACTATTTCAGATACAGTTGCATTTAATATAAGACCTACAAAAATAATAATAATGAAAAAAAAAACATTCAGAGACTGCCTCAAAAATAGATTAACCAGTGGACTGTTTTGCATTAAGATCAATATATCATGTAGAGTTCAAAGGAGATTTGATCATGTTGTATGTTGATATTCTTGCAGCAGCCAAGATAATTAGTTTGTATTTTACAATGGTTTCTTGTTGATAGTCATTCTTAATTGAAACCTTATAATACTTGTTCATGGTAAGAGTCAGTAATTACTCTATTGGTCTGTACTTCATGCTAAGCTTTTTATTTTATTATAGCATAACGTTAGTTAAATTGTTAAACAATTTTGTCTGCGTACCTCATGGATGATCATTTTTTGATTAGATTAGGCTGCCTTGTTTTGATTGATCTATCTATTCTTTGAGGGCACAACAGACTCCATGTAATCTAGTCACATACAGATGTACCTCTCTACCAGTGCTTCTCTGGCTCTCAGAGCCAGGTATAGATGCCATAGGGATCCAAAGGTCCTGAGGGAACCAGCCTGAGATGGGGAGAAAAGGGTGGACTTGGAGAGGAACCATAGGCAGGAAACTAAGGAGAAGAATGAGCTGTGGAAACAGATTAAAATAGTAACTTGGAATGAAGGCTGTGCATGTCATCTAATTAACAGATCCAGGATTCAAGGAAAGCTTAAAAGGCTAGTAACTAATATAGTCATTTTGCAGGAAATAATACTGAAGCATAGAGAAGTGTTGAAATTGATGAGGGGTAGTGACTGGGTGGTAGTTGGCACTAGCACTGGAAGAAAAGGAGAGAGGCTTGGCTATTAGGTTCAGTAGGAGGCTTGCTATTTCTCTCAAAGGGATGAAAGAAGATGCAGATGATAGATTCATTGACAGAAGGACAGGAGTGGAAAGTGGGAGTAATGTATGATCCTAATGTAGATGCTGCTGATTTTTTCTTCTATTTTATAACCACTGGACAGGATTTTTTCCTTATTGAGACAGGAAGGTTAGAGGGGAGACATCAACTTGGTAGTTGATTCCAAGATGGATAGGAACCCACTGAACATGTTTTTTCCTTATTGAATAAAACCAGTTGTCAGCAGAAAAGCGAAACAGCAAACCACGAACAAAAAAATAAATATGTTATTAGATATTATTCTTACGAATAATTATTTTTTCTTTGATCAAGAGTTCTACTTACAAAAACAAGGTGTAGCTACAGGGTCGCCTTGTGGGGCCAGTTTGCTAATCTCATCATGGCATACTGGGAGAGGACTTTTGTCCTTAACTCATCTGACCACAAGGCGAACCTCATTTTTTACACAAGATTTTTAGACAATATTTTTATTTTATTCAAAGGGGATAATGTACAGGCTAACATGTTTATTTCTTTTTTGAATGCCACTACTGACTTATTGGTATTTACGACTACTTTCCATACAGACACCATCGATTACTTGGATGTCAAATTATTTAAAGATAGAGTTAACAACAACTATGTTTCGAAGATTTTTAGGAAGCATACTTATTGTAATTATTTTTTACATTTCTCTAGCTGCCATCCATTCCACCAAAAGCAGTCAATTATCAAAGGACAATTAATCAGAGCAGCTAGGATGACCACATTAGATGTAGATTTTCAATTGGAATGTGATTTGTTGAGTAGTATATTTAAACAGCGTGGGTATCCCAGCTATTTGATACAACAACTAGTCAATGAGGTGTCCGAGAAAAGAAGTGCTGGTTTGGTTAATCCTATTCTTTGTTTTAGTAGATCTGATATTATTTTAACAGCTTCATCTCTTGGTGATAGTCCGATTACAGTACAAGGGACACCACCATTACCAGAATCTAATTTCAAAGATAGGTTTATTACCACTTTTTGTACTGATAGTGGTAGGGTGAAATTTATCTTACATAAGAATTGGCAGTTTATCTTGAATGACATTTCGTTACTGGACAAATTAGGTCCATTACCTCTGACAGTATATCATAGAGGTTACAACTTGAAGAACTTATTGGACAGTAGTAGCCATTGTAATACATTTAGATGGGCAGGCATGACCACTTGTGAGAGTTGTAAGATGTGTAGATTTGTGGACGTCGGTGGTACATTTGTCGTTACTGGCAACAAATTCAACATCAGGCTCAAACTTAATTGTAATTCTAAATTTGTAGTGTATATAGCAAGGTGTGTATGCTGTCCTGCTTTCTACATGGGTAAAACTGAACGTAGATTGCGGGACAGGATATATGAACACAATTATGCTATTTCTACTAATAAACTGGACAACTCATTAGCCAAATATGTCTTTCAGAATGTTGGCCATAAATTCATGTTCAAAGCTATTGACCAAATTCATTTTAATTTGAGAGGTGGTCCTATTAACCTAATTCTGGAGGAGCATGAACTTGTATGGTAAATCCGTTTAAATGCATTCGCCCATCCAGGCTTAAATGATCATGCAACATTGCTTGTCTGCTCAAGCTTAGTAGTTTAGTACACTAGTTATTTATTGTTGGGATTATTTAATATTTAAGAATTTTGATTATATTATCAGTGTAGCACTGGTTATGTTGATATAATATTATCTTATATTACATGTATAATTTATTTTAATGAATATTATTATGGTTATTCAGGGTTGCTTGTTTAGTAATGCGTAATGTCTTTTTAAATGTGTTGCAGGTAGGAGGTGTGGTTAATCATGTGACTATGATTCATCATTTTTAAATAACAATACCTCCTAATGTGACTTGTTTCTGAAGAAGTTGCTTTATTAGGGCAACAAAAAGCGCTTTAAATAAATTATTTTATTTTTTTGTTCGTGGTTTGCTGTTTTGCTTTTCTGCTGACAAGTGGTTTTATTCAGTCTATTTGTTTTTCCCTAGTTTGTTTTTCCTTATTGAAACAGAAAGGTTAAGGAGGAAACATCAACTTGGCAGTTGATTGCAAGATGGATAGGAAATTTGGCTGTGTAGAGAGGAATTGTAATTCCAGATGCATTGTTGCTAAACTAATGAAGAAGAAAGTTGACTTGTGAAGAGGTAGTTACCCCAAGACATTTTGGCTCTTACTTTTTCACAAGATGAATTGAAGCAGGCCACCATACTGTACAGTTTATTGATGAGCAAGTCAGCAATTATTCAAGTTGCAGATACTGAAAAATGGAAAAGATCTTTGTCGGACCATACATACAAAATTATGTCAGTGAGCTTGCATAGTCAAGAGAAGAAAGGGGTAAATAAAAATGGAAAGACATGGTATGGCTGTTAGCACACTGAAGTGTGATAGTTTTGCAGGCTGGGTCAGAAATACAGAGCAGTAATGACTGGGGAAATAATGCCGGCATTCTAGTATACAACTCATGGGAAGCAATGAAGTGTGGTTTTAAAGGACATTTTATGGGCATAGAACAACACTAGGAAACAACTTTTTCAGTTAGCTAGATGGGAGAATGAGTTAAAAGGAATGCAAAAAAAGGTAATGGTCAAGGATCTATTGGAAAGTTGGAACTTCAGATTCTTTAGCTTGAAGACTAACAATGAGTTAGATATAATGGTTGTAGAGAAAAGAGTAGTTATCCATAACTTTTACTGGTGTAAAGTAGAAAAGTTACTCAAGTAGCTAGCTGTCAGAGTGGAGTAGGGACAATCTGAAGGCAACATCACAGAGGTTCTGGGAAAGATGAGTGGCTTGTGTCAGATATGAATACAATTGTGGAAGTCTTTCAAGAATTTTGTCAAAAACTGTACACTGTTAAGGAGACAGGTAGCTGAGGCATCTGTTTGAAATTAATGGGATTCATTGGAAAGGGTATAGAGTAGATTGGCACAGTTAGAGTCAGATTGTATATACTGTCAGATCATGATTCAAGAGATGACTTTGACAATTCATGATTTTAAGTCAGGGAAGGCCACAGGATGTGATAGGTTTACTAGAGAATTCTAAAAGCTATTCCACATTATTGACCCTCTGGTAAGTTAATATATGCAACTAGGATGTTAAGGGGGAGACGGAATATTTTTCCTAAAGCTGTGCTGCCAGAGAATTATAGGCCAATTTCACTTTTTAATGTGGATGTAAAGTTTTGGCCACTATCTTGGCCAAAATATGCAGTTTGACATGCCATACTTGATCCCACAGAACTAAAGGGGATTTGTTAATGAGAGATCAGCAGAATGTAATTGGTTGTTGTTCTGAAGATTTGTGAGGATAAATTAATGACAATGTCAGGATTGGTATTGCTTGAAATAAAGAAAACTTTTGACTCTTTGGAATGCTCAGTTTTGTTTAAAGTTCTAAATAAAGTGGGACTAGGGTCTAAATTTATTAAGTGGGCAAATACATTGTATATGAAGGAGAAGGTACAGCTGCTGATTAATGGCAAACTCACCCATGAGTTGATCATAGCTCAGGGAACTTGACAGGGATACACTCTATGGTATCTTTTATTTATTCTAGCTATTGAGCTCATATCATGACATATATATGATGGCATGAAGTGTATCTCAGCCGAGTGGAAATTCTTTTGAATGTTTGTTGATGATTGTATGTTAGCTACTGAAAGGTTGGATTTAATTATGCCAGAGGTGGCCAGGATTTTCAATTTTTTAAAGCTAGTCTCAGGTCTTGAATGTAACTGGAATAAGACACATTAAGTCAAGATAGATTCAAATGGCCTTATGATAAATGAGAGCTTGATAGTCAGGAAACCCTTTGCCATAGTGTGGCCATTGGGTGGCACAATCTGATCATTTACTGATGTAAGAAACTATGCAGAATTATATACCAAAATATCTTCCTTTCTATTGCAATAGTCATCTAAGTTCTATACACTGATGGAAAGGATTAGTTTAATACAATTGATGGTTTTTCCTAGAGTTCTGTATGTTAGTCATTATTTACCTTATGTTGGTGTGACCAAAATGTTGTTGGGGAAAATTGAAAGTTTATGCACTGCATTTGTGTGGAATAGAAGAGTGTGTAGAATTGTGAATTGTAGGTTACCATGGCCACATACATGGAGAGGCTAGGGAATGCCTGATTTTAGCATTTATGCTCTGGCAGCAGTGATGGCAGTGGTTGTCTCCCATGATTCTTTGAGACAAGACAGATTTTAGTTTGAAGGGGCTGTGACATATAGCACAATAAGATTTAACAGGTTTGTAGAGTTGATGAAGAGATTAAGCGATACAGCATTTGGTTCTGACAATTGGATTATTCTAATACAAGGGCATCCCAATTTTTGGAAGAAATTTCATGCCAAAGGAGTTAAGCAGCTAGAGCATTTGTTGAAGCAAAATGATGAAGGGAGCTACAAGTGTGTGAATTCAGGGAGCTTTAAACATAGATTTGAAATCCATGAGAGGGCTTGGATGCAGTTTTTATGCAATTAAAGCAGACTGTAATGGAATGGCTAATGAAGGGTGGATGGATACAAATTGTCAGACTAGGAAAAATGTGGATCAATAAACATTTTTTTCCAGATGAATGGATTTTAATTGTAAGGTGACTTGCAGGCTGGTTTATATACTCCTAATAAAATTATTTTATGGTTCAGTTGTGGATGCCTTAAGGGTTAGGTGGAAGGATAGAGAAGGTGTGGCTTTTCTATACAGTTTAAGAATTAGTTTAAAGACTAAACCAGGGGAATTAAATCATCATATGAGGCTGATTTTCAGATGATTTATAATGCTGGTCCACATAAGCTCCATTTCAGGCAAGGGGGAGGGGAGATGTTAGAGGTGCTGTGAACTACAAGCAGGCTTGAGATTGTACTAATAATATTAAATGCTAGTAGGACTGTATAAGGGAATAAGAAGCAATTTTGTTAAAGAAAGTCCAGAGGAATATGTATGTATGTTAATTGTGTGATGGCAGGGAAGAATTTGGATGCAGTTGTCCAGAAAAGATGATATTTTTGGTGTTAGAAGGCTGGGTGAGAAGCTTCATTGCTATGGCATGAAATGGTAATGAAGTATGGAAGCTGGAACAGACAAATAAGAACAATATTAGAGCCTACCACAGACTGTTATGTGCACAGGAAAACAACGCAAGCAAACTGTGAATTTATGAAACTTGGTTTAAGGTCAGGAGCTATTATCATTTAAGAAACTGTTTTTGATGATATTGTGGAAGCTTAGTTTATTGTCTTAGAGATCCTCAATTTATTGTACTATTTTTTGTTAACACAATACTTTACCAGGAGGTTATTTATTTTATATCATATTTTAACTGTTGATGTTATTTATGTCTCAATATTATTTTTTTTTTATTTTCCTGTTTATACATTTGTTTATGATAAGACTAATACAACATTTTGTTAAAAAATGTTAGAACTGATATCAGGATAAAGGAATAAAAGGTGGGGAAAACTACAAATCAGAACCTATGCTATTTGCAGACTACCTGATGTTGACTATATAAAGCTATAAACACATCTCTTATGGAAATTCCTGAAAATATATAATCTTAAATAAGGATCAAAATACAGTAATACTTCCTGAATGCAAGAGTCTCAAGATTTAGAGTGACCCTATATGTAAATGATCAACTACCTTTACCATACTCATCTGAAGTACAAACTTATTAGCTGCTGCCTGTTAGATTACCTTCTGTACTACAGATGTCTTAAGTACAGCAATATTATTATGATAAACATTAGCCTGCTATGCCCCATAGTTCAGGTTGACTGAAGGAAGCAACAAATCATGATTTTAAGGGGCCACTCGGAATTTCATAGCACTCTTTTATTTTATAGCTAAAGTCAGGATTTTCTGATAAATTCAGACAGTTGAGAAGTGTGAGTGCAATGATTCCCTCTGCTTACCCTCACAAATTTATATCATTCACAGTTACCTGGCTAGACATAATGATTATGCTAATTAGACCTCAACTCATTATTATTTCTAAGCTGCTCAATATGTGTGTGATGAAAAAATCTGCTCAATTACCCTTAGTGCAGTTCATATGTCTAGGTCCCTGCAGGCAGCAGTGCAATTGCAAGTTCCAGGCCATACTCCACGGTTTGATCTGCAATTCCACATGTGACCTTATGTAAATGAAGTCACTGTAATTCCTGCTTTCTTATAAGTACAGACAGGCATTCAAGACTGGCATAATTCACACCTTAAAATACCACTGAGTTGTAATAATGCAGTAACTATATTATCCAGCCCATCTTCTATCATGGAAATGAGGTGTCCACCAATGTCCATCAGTAATCAGCAGAGGGTACACATGAGAAATACTATGAGGGCCAGTTTTCTGCCATTTGTCCATGCAAGTCTTTAAAGTGCGACATCAGTGCTGCAGAAGGAGAGGGCAGTGCTCTTTTTAGAGTACAGAGGTGGTGTTTGCAGAAAACAAAAACATTTTCTTTACTTCCTCCATCAGCCAAAGGCAGGAAAGCTAACGAGGGATACTGCATATGACTGAAACTTGGAATAATTTAGCCCAGGCTTCTACCCATGCCACTGGCATTCCACATGTGGAGAAACAGTGCTGTCACCATTGTATTCACATGAGACACTACAATCAGGACCTCCTGGGCCAGTGAAATGATGAAGATAAACAGGAGTCACTACCTTATGTTACTGTACTTAGATTTTAGTTACATATGTAATCTGCCAGTACATGTCAGCTGCAGATATTACATAGGGCTGTTTTACTTTCCATAGCCCCTGAAGAGATTGCAGTGAAGAGGCAGATGCACAGGCGGAAATCAGTTTACCTAAGAGAGCATAGTGGTGAGTATGCCTGCTTGAGAATGCATGTAATATTAAAAGTAGTACAGTTTCAGTTTCATATAGTATATATTTCATAAATCACTGTCACTGCTGCAGTAGCTTCCGCAGTTCAAAGATAGTGGCATGACTGATGAATGTTATGAGTGTACAAATCATTCCAAGTATCTGGACAAGTGGCATAAAATGTTAAGGCCTTGCTTCCTATATTATGATGATAGCTGTAGTTTCAATCTCCCCATGTATGTTCTGATAGTTTTCAGCTGAAGTCTCTGTCTAATTACACTTACTGCAACACAAGATGTGATAGGCATGTAGGACCGACATGTTTAAGTGGGTGGATATTTGTGCCATGGATATTCTTTGTCAATACACTTCTTTCCACTTCTTACAGTACCCGTGAGGGGAATGTATATCTGAGCAGCAGTTTTCTCTTTGTCTATGTATTAGTGTCTCAGACATCCCATTTATGCATCCTGGATAACAGACCCATATTGGTTTGTCGTAGTACCTCATTGTATTAATCATTTTCCTGCAGAATACAGAACATGATGATGACAATGATGATGAGTTTGGATTCCAGCCCCCTCACACTTGTTTCTGCTAACAGCCTTATTAAATTAAGATAAAAATGTGTGTTGTTCAATAAAGTATATTAGTTGTAACTTGATCATATTTCAAATACATATTAGCTGAATGTTTTCATGGTATTTGTACCCCCCCCCCATTGTCACCATCCTATTACATACATTTGTTTTGGTTAATATTTTATTTCCATTTATTTTACTGTAACATGCAGCAACATCAAGACCTGCACATATCCCACAAGCAAGGTCTGTCAGTCTGGTGAGCACCAGTGCTACCACATAGAGAAGCACCTACAAAATCCTATCCTGTCACAGTTACCTTCACACCTCCTGCCCTACCTGCACCACCCACTACAAGTAACCCTGAACCAGATGCTGGCACTGTCATACCTGCCAGTAGAGATGATAACTTTCTTAGCAATCAACAGCTGACAGATACTGTGTGGAGATAAGAGAGAGGAGATTAGACACCTGAATTGGCCATATGAAGAACCTGATTCAGTTATTCATTGAGTTGCATCCCTGTCCAGCACTCTCTTCATCGTCTGAAACATCAACCAGTAATGATGATTCCAAGGGTAGTCATTAATCTTCCATGGGAGATACTCTATTTATACTGACATGGACTGCAGCTGCATGACCCTAGTCTATCCCCCATCCTGGTGTTTCCTTCCCTTTTGTGTAAATACACACCCCATTTGGTTGTACAATCCTCCCATCACCATCACTTTGCCCCTGTTTGTCTGGTCGCTTTTTCACCATTGTGTTTCCCCTTCAATCTTTGTGTTACCACACCAGTTGTCAGTCTTGCCTGTGTTTCCTGCTATCAATCCCAACCCACTCACTTCCCCTACTTCCATCCCCCACTCACCTTCTCTTTATGCTTTTAAAATGGGCACCTACCTGTTCCACAAAAATATTTATCCCACCTTCCTCACATCTAGCTTGCTTATTGTTTAGCTGATAACTTCCTGCTCTACCTTCAGATGGTTCCCCTTTTTATCTCTTTCCATTCATTAGCTGATAACTTCCTGCTCTGCCTTTAGATGGTTCCCCTTTTCATCTCTTTCCATTCTTTAGCTGATAACTTCCTGCTCTACCTTCAGATGGTTCCCCTTTTTATCTCTTTCCATTCTTTAGCTGATAACTTCCTGCTCTACCTTCAGATGGTTCCCCTTTTCGTCTCTTTCCATTCTTTAGCTGATAACATCCTGCTCTACCTTCAGATGGTTCCCCTTTTTATCTCTTTCCATTCTTTAGCTGATAACTTCCTGCTCTACCTTCAGATGGTTCCCCTTTTCGTCTCTTTCCATTGCTCCCATTTTCACCTTTTAATCTGGTCAAAATGTAGATAAACACACCTCACTCATGCAAGGTCTCCAAATCAATTTCCTTTTGAGCTCCTACTATGTGCAGTGGGTTGTGAAGAGCATTGTTGACAACCATGTACAACTGATGATCACTGTGACACCACATTATCTAGTAATCATCTAAGCTTCCATATTTCACACTGCAAACTGTTATGTACAGCCATTATCATAACCTACTTATATTGGCATTTTTCTCCACTATCTATACAAATGATATGAGTGTCAGTGAGTGGCAGCTGAAACACATGAAACTGGATAGACTGCAAAGTTTTAAGCACTTTTCTTTGCAAAATGTTACAATGGTAACTATGGCGTTGGCTAATGGATTTAGTTCCTAAAAGTGGTGTCCTGAGAAATCATTGTTTTATCTCTTCCTGTATTTTCTGTGTGTGTGACATACAATTGCTGTGTGTTTCCCTAAAGACTTCTTTATGACTTCTGCTGTAGTTCAGCATATACATAAAGTCAGCAAAACAAACGCTGTAGAACCCACCACGTTGAAGGAATTCAATCGAGAAACAAAGCTGTAATCCACAAGATAATTTTATTCACGATAAAAACAGGGTGATAAGCGCTTTCGCGTACTGTTACCGTACGCTTCTTCAAATCAACTTTAAAACAGAACTATCCCCTTTATATACTAATGCAGGTATAGCAATTATTCAATTATTAAACTAATTAACAGAAAGATTCTCAAGGCATAGCAAACTATTACCTCAAAATCAACTCCCCTCCCTCTACCTACTTAGTGTGTGTTATTTCAAAACTAGACAAAACAAAATGCTACAACAGCATATAATATATCAGCATCTGAAACAAAAAACACACATCTTTATGTAAAATTCAGTCAGTTAAGTTAAATAAAGAATTAAAATAAAATTATAAATATGTATATTTAAATATATATATATATAAATACTACTAACAGTACGCGAAAGCGCTTATCACCCTGTTTTTATCGTGAATAAAATTACCTTGTGGATTACAGCTTTGTTTCTCGATTGAATTCCTTCAGCGTGGTGGGTTCTACAGCGTTTGTTTTGCTGATTACCTTCTTTGTTGGCTATTAGACCCACAGAGCGTGTGGCATTTATATGCTTTCTTGCTTTCATATACATAAAGTGCATCTAACAGTTCAGGTGATCAAGGTTAAGACCTTTGCATTATATTGCAGGTAGAAATGACAGAATCTGATGATGTTGTACCAGCATTTTCATTATATTTGTAGTTCTCTCTACCATTATTTTTCTCACTTTCCTATCCTTAATAATACATACATTTAATTGTCATTTTATTTATTTTTTCTCTTCAGTTATTTAACATTTATTTGCAACAGCATCCAGACCAGCACTCCTGCCTCCATCCAGGCCTGTCACAGCACAACCAGTGATTGCTTCAAAACTCTCAGAAACATCACAGTCAGTGGTATCCCCAGCTACTGCATTCACACTCTAACCCACCAGCCACACCATTGTGTTTCCTTGTTTGTCTAAAGTCCTTTCTCCATTCTCTTCCACACCCTTGATGATGTCACCACTTCCGCTATGTCCTTCTACATACCTTCTACCCTACAATTCCTGCCTTCATCTTACTTCCCTACCTGCTACACCTTCTCTTCTATATATATATCTATATATATATATATATATATATATATATATATATATATATATATATATAGGGTTACTATTGAAATGTCGAAATTTAAATAAAAAATGATACTAATCAGCAAAGTGTTTCACCAAAAGTACAAATAACCTAACGGCCCTATTGTCGGAAAATAGCGGTTAATGCTGAAAATGTCGACAATGACATTTTATGGCATTAACAACAATGCCACCCTTGCTGTAACTCCCTAACCCCTACACCTAACATCCCGTTTATGCAGAGGGGCAAGCCCCCCTGCACCCCTCCCCGCACCTCTAACTTAATATTCCAACTCAGAGATCACACTTCAGTGAGGAAAGGGATGTATTTCCCTAACAGCACTGTACAGCAATCCCTGTACATAATTGAACGTTATATTTGTGAATGCACAGTCCATCATTCACAAATATAACATTTGCTCATGTAACCTGCACACGTATGAAGTATTCGAACATCTGTAGTTCGAATACTTGATAGTCTTGCAATTGCACGGCAAAATTTCAATGATAAACCATATTTGTATATATATATATATATATATATATATATATATATATATATATATATATATATATATATATATATATATATATATATATATATATATATAAATATATATAAATATATATCTATATATATATCTATATATCTATATATATATATATATGGTTCCCCTTCATATGATCGAATTTCTCTAAACTCGAAAGTCATAAACTCAAAACCAGAATCTCAAATTTAGAGAAACTTGAACATATGAAAGGGACAAAAAAAAATGAACACCTTTCAAATGTTTATTTTATATATATATATATATATATATATATATATATATATATATATATATATATATATATATATATATATATATATATATATATATATATATATATATATATATATATATATATATATATATATATATATATATATATATATATATATATGTATACACACACATATATATATATATATATGTGTGTGTGTGTGTGTGTGTGTGTGTGTGTGTGTGAATAGAAGATAAGTTGTAGCAGGTAAGGAAGTAAGATGAAGGGAGGAATTGTATCATAAGTGATGAGTTAGTGGATCAATTAACTGTGGACAGCCCCACTTTTCAATATTTCTATCTTGTCCCCAAAATCCACAAAGCTTTAATAAATCCCCCAGGCAGGCCGATAGTGGCCGGGAGAGGGTCAGTGATACAACCCCTGTCTGAATATTTAGAATTCAAGCTCAAGCCTTTGCTTCAGTTAGTAAGGGCCAGGATCAGGGATACAAAGCAATTTTTACTATTGATGGAAGATTTACAGCTTTCTAGTGGGTCCTTATTGGGTACTTTAGATGTGCAATCCCTCTATACAAGTATTCCACATGAAGGAGGCATAACAGGGGTCCAATATTGGATGGTGCAATCGGGTCTCGACTCGGATAGTGAAATATTGTTTTTGTTGTCCATGTTGAGGTTGGTTTTGGAACACAATGCTTTTCAATTCCACAATAAATGGTATTTGCAGGTCAGAGGTACAGCTATGGGGGCTACTTTTGCCCCCATATATGCTGACCTGTTTATGGGATATTTGGAAGTAAAATACATTTATTGTGAGAATTTTATGTATACTAGCAATCTCATTATATGGCGTTGATATTTGGACGACTGTTGGGTTGTGTGGCAGGGGAGTTTGCTGGAATGGCAAAATTTTAAACATTATTTGAATGCCAATGAGTTTGGCATCAAATTCATAGGTAAACTGGATTTGTTTACAGTTGATTTTTTAGATGTTAATGTAACTAAATTACTTGATGGTACAGTAGTTACTTCATTATATCAAAAACCATTTTCCAAAAACTCCATCCTGCACGCCCACAGTTGTCATCCTCCTCATACCAAAAATAATATTCCAGCGGCCCAGTTTCAAAGAATTAAGCGAATTTGTTCCGATCAAGGGGAATATGATAAACAAGCTATGGATTTAAAGCAAAGGTTTTTGCATCATGGTTATTTCAAAAGAGATATTGATAAGGCTTATAATAAGGCTAAGATTATGGATCGTACACAATTACTGCATGATAAGACATCTTCTAGGGGGGACGAGTCTACTAGTATTAGATTTGTTATGACCTATGCCAACAATACTTATAAGATCCAGGAAATTATATCTAGGTATTGGCATATTTTAAGTATGGATCCGTTCTTTTCAACTTTGTTGAAGCCACGATGTGAGTTCTCATTTAGAAAAGGGAAATCTATAGGGCAATACTTATCGGCTTTCAAAAAAGGGGTACATTCTCAAGAGTCGGTAGGGCTCAATGTTGTAGGTAGCACCTATTGTGGTCATTGTAAGTTTTGTAAGCTTATGTCCAAGACAGCATCATTTACTTCTGTTAATACCAGAAAAGTTTATGATATTAAGAGCCTTATTACTTGTACTACATCTTGGGTGGTTTATATGGCCATATTTCAGTGTGGGGCATTTTATGTAGGACAGACTTCGGGTCTGTTAAAACAGAGGATTGCCCTTCATGTTAGGGACATAAAATGTAAGAGGACGCGTAGTGCTTTGTATAAGCATATTTTGGCCCATTCAACAGCCCATTTTATATTTGTGGGAATAGATAAGTTAACCAAGTTTGATAATAATGAGGTAGATAGGCACAATATTTTGACCACTAAAGAATGTAGATGGATAGTTAATCTGGGGGCTCTTTCTAAGCCAGGTCTTAATGACCATTGGTAATACATCTTAAATAATATCATTATTGTATAATCAGGAAATTGTTTAGAGCACATTATGTATAAAAGTTCATACATGATAATTTACTGACATCAAAGGTGGTTTAAAATATGTTTAAATATGTTTGTATAGGGCAATCATATATTGTCAGATTTGTTTCATATTGGTGAAGGTCTTTTTTCACTTTGTGTGGCATTGTCTCTTTAATTAGGAGACTATTTAAATTGGACGTGTATTTTTACATCACACTGATGACGCTTTTGTAAGCGAAACCGGTCTGTGGGGCAGACTGTGTAGCAATAAACTGCTAATACTCCTTCGCTGCCTTCTTTGTTTCATTTGGAGTGCTGGAAGTGGATTTGGTTGATATATATATATATATATATATATATATTTACATATATAAATATATGCATAACTCTCTCTCTCTCTCTCTCTGTATATATATATATATATATATATATATATATATATATATATATATGGATTCGTATCACTTCACTGAAAGACCATTTCACTGACACCCATTTCACTGAGACCAAATCATCTAAAGTTCATTTCACCTAAAACTCATTTCACCTAAAACTCATTTCACTGACAAGTAGTACTCTAAGGTAAGTCAAAAGTATATGTCCTTTTCCCCACTGTAGTGAGATCCTGGTGTTAGGGGGTGTGTGGGGGTCACAGCCCCCCAAATTGATGGGTGTGGGGGCATAGCCCTCCAACTAGCTGGGTTTTACCAAATAACGCAAAACAAAACCAGGCAACAGAAAACGAAATTAAATGGGGGGGTTCACCCACCACACCCCCCATATGAAGGTGCTGTGCCCCCCACCCCACCATAACTATATGTACTAACACTAGGATCACATTACAGAGGGGAAAAGGACATATACCTCTGACTTCCTTTAAAGTACTACTTGTCAGTGAAATGAGTTTTAGGTGAAATGAACTTTAGGTGATTTGGTCTCAGTGAAATAGTCTTTCAGTGAAGTGATACGGATGGTCTTTCAGTGAAGTGATACGAATCTCTCTCTCTCTCTATATATATATATATATATATATATATGTACATATATGGGTCTACTTCTTTTCATTGAAAAATTATTTTGTTGAAAGTCAGTTAACTGTGCACAATTCACTGAAACCTCACTTTACTGAAAACTCATTTGACTTAAACTCATTTTGTCGAATGGTATATGCTCTTTACCCACTGTAGTGCAATCCTGGAGTTATTATATATAGTCAGGGTGGGTATATATTGTCTTCTGCAAAGAGTTATTCATTTGAGTTGTAAGTATTCATGTCTATGGTTTAAAATGTATAAATTATGTGGGGTGCTATGCCCCCTATACCCCCCAATGTGGGGGCTGTGCCCCCTACACCCCCCTCCCTTACTATAAATACTAACTCCAGGATTGCACTACAGTAGGGAAAAGGGAATATACCATTCGACAAAATGAGTTTTCAGTGAAGTGAGCTTTTAGTGAATTGTGCTCAGTCAACTGACTTTTGACAAAATGAGACCCATATATATATATATATATATATATATATATATATATATATATATATATATATATATATATACATATATATATATATTACACACAGACACCATCACAAAAATAGATCAGCACACAAACCTTGTGACCTTTTAAGTCTGCCATATAACTTCGTTTTTTTTTTTTTTTTTTTTTGCAGTTAATTTGTGCGTAAGATCATGTAATGGACATTTGAGACATGCTTGCTGCACCATACATCTAACTACTCTTCTCATATTCCATGCTATACCGGAGGACAAGATATTTAATGAGCTGGTTGTCATGCATACTTCCCAGCTGTATCCATAGTTAATGAACAGTGAGACTTTTTGTGCGCACACTCAGTAAACAGATGAAGGCTAATCTCAATAATCCATTTTCAAACTGAAAAAAATCAGGAACATTAAATAAACGCAATGTTTTGTCATTACAAGAAACCAGACAAAAAGCTGCACTCCTGAGTACAAATGGATTCCTTTTAGTTTTGAATCAATTGATAACCTAAGAGTGGGTCAATAAAAAAGAGAGCTCATCCGCAAGGAAGAATGTATTACATCTGTGCTTAATAGTCTTATGTTTGATAGATGCACAGGTACTGCAGAACAAGACTTTATCAAAAGTGGTTGCAAAATAACTTTAGTTTCTTTTCCTCAACAGTATAGGTGTAACTTGCATTACTAGCAATAAAGAAACTCACCCTTATGAAGTGCTTACAGATGTGGGTTGTAAATAGTGTTTATAGTTAAATGAGAAGATAATGTTTTGATGTTATGATACTCTTTGACATTAAAAATAGAGTTTTTTTTTTAATTCACATAAATATTGGAACATATTTTGACAGGTTTTTGTACTTATAGTAAAATAGTTATATTTCTTTATGCTTTGGAGAAAGAACAACAATAAACTGTTGGAAATTGAGAAGACTATTGAAATATGGGCTCCCCTTTATCAAGTCAGCTTCTGAACCATCCTTCAGACTTATGAGGTCACAGGTGTAAATTTACTCAAATCTTTAGCTATACAGAAAGTTAGGAGTTTGAAAAGACTCAGCATAATAACAGGTAGTGCTGCGGGAACCCAAATCCAGACAAATGTGCATGAGGAGGAGGAAGAGGAGGATCCCCACTGATTATTGCCGGCTCTGTGGAGCATCCTGTGAAATAGAAAGCTTGTAAACAAAACATAGAAGCCCAAGGAAGAGGTATAGCACCAATGCCTATGAGAACTGAGAGTACCATAACTAATGAAAAGACCCCCCAAGAAGAGTTTTAAAAAGAGAGGAACCTCAAGAAAGGAAAAAGGAAAAGAGGCACAGAAGGTACAGGGGTTGGTTAAACAAACCACTAGTATGAACTATCCCTTTTGGGGGGAAAGTGGGATAATGAGGTCCCAGTGCATGCCTTGGAAGAAGGAGACAGAGTCCTCTGTCTCATGGGGAACCAAAAGAGAAAAGAATCCCATTCTTGCTGATCTGAAAGTAAAATTAATTTCAAGATAAAGCAAAGGGAAAATGAAACCCTGAGCCATACCAGTGAGAGTAAATCCTGGGTGGTAGGTAAAAGAAACCACTGCAGAAATAACAACAGCCTATCTTTATTTTCAAGTATCAAATGACCTGGTATTTATGGTAACAAAGAAAATGTTAAAGATTATAATATCACCTGTTAGTACCCAAACCATTCAGGAACTTAGTAATGAAGCTGGTATACAGCTACAAATTAGATAGTCACTTAGGCATGGATTTAGTAAAGACAGGCATGGATAAAAAAAAGATGTTGGTTCAGTCAAGATTATATTGATAGGGTGTCCTGAAAAAAACAGAAAATATTTGTGCAGGCTGTCCTGATTGTCAAAAAAAAATCAGTCCAACAGTCCCTAATCAGATTTCAAGAACTCACTTATGCCAATGCCTATTTTATTTATATATGTATTTGATATTTGTTTACTAGGAAAGTCCAACTGGGTCAGGAACCCATTTTCAGCAGAGGCCTGGGGGGAAAAGATCAGTGGTGGCTCGTTATATCAGACTGCAGGACTGCAGCCCCCCCCAGCTGTGAACCACAATGGTACAGTCCTACAGTCCTACAAATCCTCCATACAAAGTGAATCCAGACTGCTGCCTTTCCAGTCTGGATTCAGGAAGAATTAAGCAGACGGCTGGTTCCCCTGAAGTCTATGTGTTGCTAACCGCATAGACTGGAAGGGGATCGGAATGAAGAGTCAGCAATCTTGGAGACAAGAAACTGGAAACAGGAAGTGTGCATTCCGGTGCAAATGCAGGAGAAAGCTGAAGCTGTGGGTTTACTACAGCTGTTATGGATGGCACAAATGGATTTGCAGAAGAGAAAGCTGAAACAGAGGATTGCAGGTATGAGAAACTCAGTGTGTATGTGCGTTTAAAATGCACCAGTTGGTTTATACTGGTGGCTAGAGAGATTGCTGTTGGTGGTTAGATAATATCTCAGGCTTGAAGCCTGCACCTACCTTGGCTGCAGGTAACAAGAGCCTGAATTCCCTACCCACCACCATTTCTGAAAGTTTTGCAGATTTTTGCCTCATATTTTGTTCTGTTCTGTTTTTTGTAAAATCTGTGGTTTCCGAGATTTTAGTTTATTAAATAGTTGATGGTGCAGTGGTAGCACTGTTGCCTCACAGCTAGAGGTTTTCTGGTTTGATTATTGGCTGGGGTCCCTTCTGTGTGGAGTCTACATATTCTCTGTGGGTTTGCTCTGGTGTCCTCCCATGTTACAAAGACATGTGTTTGCAGTATTTCTCCCTGGGTCTCTGTTGAAAATTAGCTTTTGTTCCAAGTCAGACTTTCTTCTGGTTAACAAATGTTAAATAAATAAAATTGACAGGCATTTGAATGTCAGACTTCATATTCTTCAGAAAATATATAGTAACACAAAACATTTTATTCTAGCAATTTTCTAAGCTTATAAGATGAATATTTGAAATGTCTCCCTATTTTTGAGACTGTATTCCCCTATTATTGGCTTCATCCAGGTTTTTTGTGCTAAGGTTGAGAGCTATGGTGAGAACTAAATTCACTGAATATGTTTGAGGGCTGTATTCCCCCATTATTGGCTTTGTCCAGGTATTTTGTGTTAAGAGGTTGACAGCTATGGTGAGAACTGAGTTCAATAAATGGTAGCCATTTAAGTTTCAGTCTTCCTCTTTTGCACAAAACAGCTGATTTGGAATAGTGGTACATTGCTCTGACTGTTTTGCACAAGGTCCTGGGTTCAAGACTTGGCAGTGAAATGTATGGTGGTAACACAGCATTTTATTCTAGCAACTTTCCAAGATTATGCAAGCAATGTTTAAAATGTTCATCCAGGTTTTTTGTGCTAAGGTTGAGAGCTATGGTGAGAACTGAATTCACTGAATATGTTTGAGGGCTATATTCCCCCATTACTGGCTTTGTCCAGGTATTTTGTGTTAAGAGGTTGACAGCTATGGTGAGAACTGAGTTCAATAAATGGTAGCCATTTAAGTTTCAGTCTTCCTCTTTTGCACAAAACAGCTGATTTGGAATAGTGGTACATTGCTCTGACTGTTTTGCACAAGGTCCTGGGTTCAAGACTTGGCAGTGAAATGTATGGTGGTAACACAGAATTTTATTCTAGCAACTTTCCAAGATTATGCAAGCAATGTTTAAAATGTGTCCCTGGCTTTTGTCCTTCCCCAATACATTGTGGCTTTTTCCAGATTTCTTGTGCTGCAAAGTTGAGAGATACAGCTGAGTGTGGAGTAGATTTTACAAGGAGCTGAGGGGTGCAGGGGAAGAGAAGTTTAGTGCTGCTTATGGAGCAACTGCTTGCATTGTTAATAGCACAACAGGTAGTGTGTGTGCTTTTGATGCAGAAGGCTGTGGGTTTCTACTCCCACAGTATGTAGATGCATTGCTGATATTATACTGTGTTATAAATGGTGTGGATGCTGCCGTCTTAAGGATGTCCTCTTTGGAGAAGATACCTAGTAGCTATGAACCTGCCTATGATTTGTCATCCATTCCCTATTGCAATATTACTAGCTTATCATTTTTTAATGTAATATAGGCAATTTATTCCTCAAGGGCAACAGGCACTTTATTTTTAGATGAAACAATGAAATATAAAGCTGTTTGGTAGCAGCAACCTCTTCATTAGTTCCAAAGGCAAAAAGAAACTTCCTTTGCTGCTAAAGGTCTTCTCAGGTGCAAACAAGTGAGAAAAACACAGAAAATAATCCTGAGTTGACTAACATGGAGCTAGAAGATGGCGTTGAAACCCTAATGTTGAAAATTTAAAAATGTAAGCTTTATTTAAACATAAAACTTCATTTAAAACCAAAGGGTAAAAAAGACGAAAAGCGCTTTCAACCTATTTAGGCCTTCTTCAGTTCAGTAAATCTTTTAGGTTTGTGCTCAATGTTTTAAATATCTATGTACCTATCAGGAACATTTATTTTGGACATGCCTTCAGTAGCTTCAATTCATTAAACACTTAAAGAGCAAGCCTTCCTCAGATAATCAACAACTGGATATATGCCTATTTTTAACACAGGTTTAAGGGGAACTACAGCATTTAACACTGGATACTTGTGTGCTCTAAGGTTAGTTATCCATTTTATTTCTCGGGTTTCTGTTAGATTCTTCACATCTCCTCCTCTGGGACTTGGTATAATTATATGCACAGCTTGGAAATAGAAAGAATGTGTAGGAAAACATTTCACATGGTTATCCAAACTATTTTGAACTTCTTCATGTAAAATATCTCTAAGGTGCCTTAAAAACAGTCCTTGAAGTGTTGGTCCATTTTCCCTATATAAAATGCTGTACACTGTTTTCAGGCTGCTAGGTATACTAGATGTTTGGTGTTACATGTGGCAGATACCTTGAAATTATATTTTTTTGCCATTTACTGGATGCCTAAATCCTGGAACAGGATTAATATGTGGGCATGCTTTGCATCTCCCACATTTTTTCATTCCTGTGGGTCTGGGAATCTTTTATGATGACAATATTTACTGCAAAGTAACTGTTTCAATTTCTTTTTATTTTTATAAATGAATCTTGTTTTTTCTCACCCTAATGCTTTAAGCTTCTCACCTTCCAGGAGTATCAGCTAATATTTATTAATAATTTCACAAATTTGCTGATTATCTGAGCTGTAGGCACGCAAACAATTGATCTTCTGCCCTTGCTGGTTCTCCTGGGGTTTAGCTTTGTGTTCATCATCGGATGCTGTTAAATAGAAGGGACAACCTTTAGTCTTTCTGAAGGTGTTATGATCTATTGGTTTATTCAGATCTGATTCTTTATAGCCTCTCTTTTTAAGATGTCCTTTGAGCAATTCACATTCCTCATTAAATATATCTTCCTCAGTGCATAACCTAGATAGGCGCATCCTTTGATTTTCCATTAAATTCTTGTAGATATGACTTGGGTGCATACTATGGCGATATAAATAATGGTTACGCCAAGTTTCCTTGTGATGTACTCCTGTTCAGAGACCTTGCGTGACATCATAGCTAATTTTAACATCCAAAAACTCAATCTCTTTATCTGAGTATTTAACTGAAAATTTAAGGAACTCTGTGGTAGAGTGCAAATAGTCTATGAATGCTTGCAGATCTATGACCAGCCCCATCCACACAATAAAAATATCATCCACAAAGCACCCATAATATAATAAATAACTTCTCCATGGATTCTTCGAGCATATTATATTTTGCCGTTACCAATATGCCAGTACCAATTTCGAGTAGGTGTTGGCACATGGTGTGCCCATTGCCACCCCCCATGTTTGTAAGTAACACTTATCACCATAAAGAAAAATGTTGCTGTGAAGAATGATATCTAATAAGTGACAAATAATGCCAGCATTAAACTTCAATCCATGTGCTAAAGATCTTACTGCTTTGATCCCATAGTCGTGATGTGAAAAGATTGTTAACATCCAATGTTACCAAGAGCACCTTAATTCCCTGTTGGATTGCATTCATTTTATCTGATAGGTGTCTTAAAAAAGTACCAGTATCATCAATTATGGAATGTATTCTTGATAGTTGCTGCTTTAACTCATTCTCAACTGACATGGAGAGGGGTTCAGACACCCAACCTCATCCTGCCACAATTGGTCTTAATGGTGGGTCCTCCAAGTGTTTATGGACCTTTGGCAAGCCACATAGTTGGAATAATGGGATGGTCCACACTAAAATAATTGTACAGTTCTTGGTTAATCCTACATTCCATGAGTAATGCATATATATCATTTACATGTTTTAATTTTCTTTCCCATAAATTTTGGGATATAACTTCATATGTTCTGTTATCTTGTAACAAGGATAGCATCTTTTTTTCTGTACCATTCAGCTCCCATTATCGCAATGGCTTCACCCTTATCAGCTGGTTTAAACACTAAGTCCTGCCTTTGTTGTAACTTGGATAGCACTTTACTCTCATCTGATGTCATATTCATAAAGCGCCTTTGGTTCATCTGGTTATCCCTAAGTTTCCCTACTTCATTTTCACATAGGTGGACAAATGTTTCCATGGTGGGATGATTAACTGGAACAAATGGACTTGGATTTCTGTATGTCCATTCATTAGTAAAAGAGCTATTCCCAAAAATTGATTTTAGAGTTAAATTCCTACCAAACATTTTTATATCAACATAGAACTCATTTAGGTCAGACATTAATGAGGGAATAAATGTCAGTCCTTTAGACAAAATACTAATACTTGCTTTATCCAGGTGTTCATTTGACAAGTTAATCACCAAGGACTGTTCTTCTGGAATCTCTATTAAAATGTCTTCCTTTTTCTTTCTTGAATCTGAGTTTGACCAGTTCTCTGAAATCTGTCTCTTACTGTAACAGGAAATTGGTAGTGAAAAGGGGTATGGTTAGCCCCTACCTTTGGTATAGTGCCTGTGGAAGTACTGGGCACTAAGTTAATATGTGTGGAATGTGGCTTTAAATTTGCCATAGTAACAGTCGAGGTAGTAATTATGCTCAAAGAATCTATGGAGATGTAATTTATTATATTATGGGTGCTTTGTGGATGATATTTTTATTGTGTGGACAGGGCAGGTCATAGATCTGCAAGTATTCATAGACTATATGCACTCAAAAGACTAAGGGTTGTTGTCCCTACTATTTAACAGCATCTGATGATGAACACAAAGCTAAACCCCAGGAGAACCAGCAAGGGCAGAAGATTGTTTGCTCACCTACAGCTCAGATAATTAGCACATTTGTGAAATTATTAATAAATATTGGCCGATACTCCTGGAAGATGAGAAGCTTAAAGCATTAGGGTGAGAAAAAACAAGATTTGTTTAAAAATATATAAAAAACTTGAAACAGTTACTTTGCCATAAAGATGGTCATCATAAAAGATTCCCTGAACCCACAGGAATGAGAAAATGTGGGAGATACAAAGCATGCCCACATATTAATCCTGTTCCAGGATTTAGGCATCCAGTTAATGGCAAAGAATATAATTTAAAGGTATCTGCCACATGTAACACCAAACATATAGTATAATTAGTGATGTGTAAACAGTGTACAGAATTTTATATAGGGAAAATGGACCAACGCTTCAAGAACCGTATTTTAAGGCACCTTAGAGATATTTTACATGAAGAAGTTCAAACTAATTTGGCCAACCATGTGAAATGTTTTCCTACACATTCTTTCTACTTCCAAGCTGTGGATATAATTATACCAAGTCCCAGAGGAGGAGATGTGAAGAATCTAACAGAACCCCGAGAAATAAAATGGATCACTAACCTTAGAGCACACAAGTATCCAGGGTTAAATGCTGTAGTTCCCCTTAAACCTGTGTTAAATAATAGGCATATATCCATTAGTTGATTATCTGAGGAAAGCTTGCTCTTTAAGTATTTAATGAATTGAAGCTACTGAAGGCATGTCCAAAATAAATGTTCCTGATAGGTACATAGATATTTAAAACATTCAGCACAAACGTAAAAGATTTACTGAACTGAAGAAGGCCTGAATAGGTTGAAACCGCTTTTCTTCTTTTTTACCCTTTGGTTTTAAATAAAGCCTAAAGTTTTAAATTTTCAACATTAAGGTTTCAACGCTATCTTCTAGCTCCGTGGTGGTCAGCTCAGGAATATTTTCTGTTTTCTTCATTAGTTACAGATCTTTTTAATGTGGAATTATTTAGATGACTATTACTTCTGAAGAGATTTTGCATATTTAAAAATTAAAAAAGTGTCCCTTCTTTGACAGGTTCCCAACTGTATTGTGTGGCTATTTTATATTTTACATCACATTTTCTGTCCGTTTTTCATAAAATTGTGTTTTTTGGCAAATTAGTGGAAAATCATTAAAGACTGAAGTTAGAAAATAATGACAGACATTTGAGTTTCAGATTTCATTCTCTTCAGAAAATTCATACTAATGCAAGACCTACTAGTCTATTATCTAAGTTTTTAAAAGCAATATTTAAAAATTGTCCTTATTTTGGGGCCTTTGTCCCACTTCCATGTATGGCTTTGTCCAGATTTCTTGCTCTGAGGTTGAAAGGTATTACAAATGTGTCAGGGTCATCACAGTCAGCCAGAGACATTTCAAACTCTGACATACTTATTGCAACCCACTCCCCCATGTAGTGATTCTGGATGTGTCCAAGCAGGGCAAGTAGCAGTTATGCAGTGTAAGTGTGCAAAGTATCCCCCCACCCAAGGTAGACACAAGTACTACAGTGGCTTTTCATATGTCCTTGATTTTGCAGAATGTTCTGGTTTCTGTCATATTTTTATACTGTTGATTTATGCTTATTATTATTCAGAAAGTGCCTGTTGCTCTGTGTTTAAGTAGCAATGATTTAATGGCCATCAGGTAAGCTTGTCTGAGATTGTAAGATGCAAGTAAGATTTAATAAGCATACTGTTAAAGAATTGCCACCATTGAAAGCATTTCTGTTGTTGCCATGCAGAGAATACTTACATAACTAGATAACATATAAGCCTTAGGTATTGACATGCATATGACAGTATTTATAATAAAGGACAGGATTACACTGTTCTAAGAAGCTCATTACATTTGTTGGAGACTTGCAGTCATCTTTGCAGACTTTACCTGTAAACTATACAGAATACCAATTTATCATGTTTGGTCCATAACCTGTGCAGCAATCCTTTAAGCACTGTATCTTGAGCTTGTTTCTTGTTTGCTTTTCATTTTTTACTTTGATAATGTTTTCCCCATGAAACAAGTAGATAGTTGATTTCTTTGATGATTTTACTTTGTTGGTGGACCCATGTTTTGGAACTGTTTTGGAACATTTTTGCATTCTGCATTTCATGTTGTTAGTCATATATTTTATCATGTTGCTTCTACTCTTTTATTCATGCCTATTCTCTGTTTACATTTTTGATACCTACATATTTTCATGGTACATCATTATATATTGTTTTATGGATGTCCATATTTTAACATATTTCAATTCATTTTAATTTATTTCATTTTATTTTATTTCATTTTTTATGCACCAGGTGATGAACTTTTACTGGTGTTTTCACTGGTACTTACATTCCGACTTTTGACCAGTTTTATGGAGCTGGTAACAGTGTTTTTGCTGTTATCTTAGACTTCATACATTTGCCGTTTAGGTTTATTTAATGATAAGCTGAATGCTGTATTTTTTCACGCACCAGGTGTTGAATACCATTTCTACTGAGATCTACATCTCAACTTTTATGTTGGGGAAGTTCAGCATTTTTGAAGCCGTATGGGCTCCTTTATTGCAGCTATGCAGTAGTGGTGTTTTGACCAGTCTTACAGAGCTGATAGCAGTGTTTTCGCTGCTATTATAGAGCTCATATATTTACCATAAAGGTTTATGTCATGATAAGTTGAGTGTTATGCTGCTTCATTATTATTATATAGGTTTCTTACATTTGCCGTCTAGGTTTATGTAATGAGAGTCTGAATGTTGTATTTTTTACGCACCAGGTGATGAATATTATTTCCACTGGTGCTTATATCTCGATTTCCATGTTGGGGAAGTTCAGCGCTTTTGAAGCTACATGCGTTTTTTATTGTAGCTATGCATTAGTGGTGCTTTGATCAGTCTTATGGAGTTGACAGCAGTGTTTTCGCTGCTATTACAGACTTTATTTATTTACCATAAAGGTTTATGCAATGATAAGTTGAATGTTATGTTGCTTTATTACTAATCTTGATTCCACATTAGATTAGAAATGACTAGTGTATGCATATGTGATATGCTTTTGTGTTACTTTCTGAATGCTCTTTTCTGAATGCGCTGTTTTATTGCCGTTTTTTATTGCTGTTTTGAAGGTTTACAAATTTATGCAGGCTGAATATGTGGTTTGTGTGTTAAAGTAACCATGGTTTTAAATTTGTAGTAAGCTAGCAAATTGATTTTTAATTGCTTAATTTCCCGCCAAGAGCAGTATTTAAACAGCACTGTTTTATTGTATTTTTATCTGATGAAGCATGGAGGAGTCCACGCGTAAGCGCTTATCCCTGTCATTAAAGCTTTGCATCCTTGGATTTTACTGCTGTTTTGTTCCATCATTTCATCGTGGTGAGATTACCTGTATTTTAAGTTGTTGAAACAAGTAGATAGTTGTTGTCAGGCAGCAGGTCTTTTTTGGATAAAAACATTTTTACAAGTGGGGTATCACAGAGATTGCTACTTTCAGCATATTACTTGGTACTTTAAGAAAGCTGAATATAAATTATAATTAGAACTACAGTGCAAGGAGAAGGGGTTTGAGCTGAGTGCTGCTTGTAGAGTTTGACTGGCATTCCAGTAATATATTTAAAAAGTAAATTATTTTTTCATGCCTCACAACCTTTGTGTTTCCATCTAGATATTAAGTAAGCTGTCATGCAGCCAATGCATTGAAATATATTTTTTCTTCTACACTTCATTTTGTCTTGATTAGACTCTCATAATGATGGTTTGGCACCCAGGGCAGCGTATTTAAGTAAAGTTACAGTTTTTGTGGTTTTGAGCATAGCTCCGTCCCTTACTAGTTGGACACACCCTTCCCATTGACCCTACCCATTCAGCTGTCTCCTGCATCCCCCCTTTGATTTGAAGTCAGCAGCCGCCACTTTAAAAGATCCAACTGATACATTACAGTTAAGACAATTTACATGAACAAGATAAAAAAAACAGGTATTAAAGGGGAATATTAATAATAATTGAATACTAAATAGGTACAGAGAGGAAGATACAATAATAAATACAAAATAAGTACAGAGATCATATATACAATAATAAAACATGTACTCAATTAAAGTGGTAGATTGCAAACTCTTTTTTATATACATCAGGTAGGAGTAAGATAAAAAATGAGGATCAGAACATTAGATGCAAGTAGATGCTTAGAAGGATGGCAAAATTAAGGGTGTAGAAATATGGAAAGCCTGTTAGTCCAATATGCTAGTGCTTAATAGATGAAATTCCTGTTTTAGGGATAGAAAAGAATGCCCCTAGAGAGTGAATGGCATTCACCTATTAGAGAAAGAGCAGGGGCAGGTCTGATGACATAGACAATGTTTTTTAGGGTGTGTTTGAAATTGTTAAAGCTCTCATTGGCAGTAATGTCTGTTGGAAGACAGTTCCAGAGCTTGGCAGTGACATGAGAGTATAGGCACTGTCCAGATCATTTGTTTGGAATGTAGATGGTTATGAGTTGTTTTCAGAGCAGAGAGCTCTTGTAGGTATGTAGGGTTTCAGGACAGATTTGGGGGCTGGGCAGCTATCAGGATATATATCATTTTATGTGCAGACAACGGCTGTACTAGGCTTAGGTGTTTAGCCAATTTAATTATTTCAGAGCTAGGCAGTAGTGGGAATGCTAGGGGTAACCTGTGGTGAATTTGGCAATTCTATGGTAGCAGGAATGAAGCTTGCTTTTAAGAGAAGATTGTAAAGTGATATATAAAAGGGCTGCATATAAAAGTGAGGAAAGCAAATAGGTGTTGGTGAGGGTTTTTCTGGTAGAGCTATCCAAGAAAGATTTTTGTCTGTAGAATGTTCTTAGTTTGATGAGTGTTTTTTATGCTATTGCAGCTGTGGTGTTCGAAAGTTAGTTTGTTATCTATGGTTACACATAGAAGTTTAGCTGTGGGAACTGTTTCAATTTCTGTGTTATCCTGTCAGAATGTTTTAAAGTCAGATGAGATTGGTTTTGTTGAGAAAAGCAGGAGTTTTGTTTTTTTAGGAATTAAAAGTAGCTGGACTTCTCTCAGCCATGTCTCTATTGAGGTGAAGGTGGCTTGGGTGAGTTGCTGGAGTTGTATGTTACTGGAAGAGGAAATTATGGCAGTGTCATCTGCGTATTAGATAATGGAGTTAAGGGGTTATCAATTTTTTTATATAATTTCTATTTATATTTGGACTCTTTATAAGCACCAGAGATGGATTTCAGTGCATTTCATTACTCGCAAGTTATGCTATTAAATTCCCAGAATTTATTCCACTTACAAAGCTTTATTCTAGAGTCATAGCCAAGGAACTTGTGGTGCTGTTAACCAGGGTAGGTGTACAAAAAGAAATTCTGACAAAGCACTGTACTCCCTCTGTTTCTAGTATCATGAATCATCTCTGTCAGTGTTTTAAGATAAAGCAGATAGCAACCATCACACAGGTGGCCTAGGGGAATGCTTTAAAAGAATACTAAAATTAAACCAGATGGAAGCATAAGATTTAATAACAACCTTTGGAAACTGAATAGTATCTCCACATTTGACAGTCATTCTAAGCCTCAGGTAGATGAGTTAATACAGTGACTAGGGATATTTAGAGTTCAACGCCTCTTGAGTCTAACAGAAGATTATCATTCTGTGACACCATGGAGAAGTCTTACTTCCTGATGGGCGACAATTTACTTCAGTACACTAGCCTACCTTTTGGCCTTCATTGAACCCCAACCATATTTTATTAGCTAATGGAGATGGACCATATACTGAAACCTCACCACCTCTGTGCAGCAGCCTACTTGGTTGATGTAATTAGATACTCAGAGGACTGGCAGAGTTAAGAACATCTTTATTTCAGAGGGTAAGGAATAAGAATCGCCCAATCTGCTATTTAAGTGCAATGATGTCTATAATAAATGCCAGATAATCATAACAGAAAAAGAGTGCCTGACCATCAGGTGGATCTTAGGGTCTTTATACTACTATCTATTAGGCAGGGAATATTCCCTGATTATAGATTACAGCCTACCACAATTGTTGCATCAACAAAAGAAAAGCAACATCAAGCTTTGCTAGTGGGCAATGGCATTGCCACTGCTCCATTTCCAGATACAACACCATCCCAGTTTTCACTGCTGTACCAAAATTCTGTTCAGGATTATGACCACCAAGGTTTTATTTCATGTTTATCAGCACTAGAGCTCTGTGTAATAATCACTTGCACAAGAAAAAATGACCGACTGCTAGTTTAGACTTTTCAAGTTATTTTGTTTTGTTTTCCATTTGGCAAAGGAAGCTTTCATGTTTATTTTTTCCTTGTTTATTTACTTGTTGTATTTTATTTACATTTTGGTTACCAGGGTGGAATATTGAACATGTATTACTAATGGTAGGCTTAGCGTGGGGTTACATTCAAACAATATCAGCAAAAATATAACAATGACAACCAACAGAGGAACACAGAGGTAATAAAAGCTAGTCATAAAAAAGAGAGCTACTGTGTCCAAACTTTAAACCGTGATGAGATGTGCATTTTACAAACAGAAAGGTGGAATCAGAGGAGAATTAAGAAAAGAGTGAGTAGTGGGTTTAGCCTTGGAACATGCACGTGGGTAACACAAGCCCCGGGATTCAAGAACAAATATTTTCTATGTAGGAACAGTGTAGCCGCTCCTGCACAGAAAATGGCCACCTCACAATCCAGGTACATGCCGTTTTGATGTGCACAAGCACTCTAACACTGTTCTGCAGCATGCTAATCACCTCATGTGCAGGTGAAACCCATGCCAAATAGGTGAATTAGCAATTCACCAACCTGCTGTGTCTCCGTGTAGGACCAGTGTTAGTTGCTGAAATGTATTTGGTTACTAACCGAAAATGTTTCTGCACAAAACACAATGGAGGCATGTCAGCACTCAATAAAGTATGTATTAGAGCAGTTATGTATGCCAATGGCCAAATATATAGCCAATGGCATGCAAAACCACTCCCTATGAATAAATACAAAACTTTTATTTTTGTTGGCCGATCTCAGCCATCGAATGTGTGGGAAGTGGCACACAAACAGCAGGGGGCAGAAAATAAAATAAAAGGGGAAAGCATGAGCATTGCAGAAAACTGCATTCTGCCATTATAGTCAATGGCATGCAGAAAGTAAATAATGGTAGGGAACAGTGGTTGCTAAGGGGAAAGGCTCGTGTGTAGTGCAGTAACTAGGGATTAAGGCAATGGGGTATGTTAATGAGGGGACTTATACTGAATCACAAATATCTTCTAAGTGTCACACTGCACCTAACTGTTAAGGTGCCCTAACACCACTGTGTAGACAGGAGGAGCAACTAACATGAAAAGTGGATGTGTCATGCTTGCTGTAAGCTCCTTGGAGCTCTGTTGGCCAGGTTTGTGCTTAGCTAAACACAGCTAAGCGAGGGAGTGTGTCTGAGGCTGTATAGTCTTATTCCATGAACTGAGGAGCATGTTCGTGGCCAGGGGAGGGCCGTTTCTTCCTGTTTACACTAGCTAAATGGGTCTGGGTGGTGTGCCGGGGATTAAACAGGAAGGACCTAGGAAAAGTAAAAGGAAATAGCAGAAGAAGGGAAATGCAGTACAAACAGCAATATGGGATACTGCAACACACAATGGGCCATTTAAAGCACTCATTAATACAGCTGGCAGGTGGCTGCATAGCTGAAAAAGGGAGGTGATGTAAAAAGAAATAAATGGCAACAGCACAATAAAGGATAAATGAAGTAGAAATCACCAATATGGGATTTTTGAAACTTACAATGGGGTAGGAAAAGCACATAATAATACAACTGGCAGGTGGCTGCATAACTGAAAGTGGGTGGAGATGTTAAGTAAAAAATAATTAGAAAAAGGCAACAGCAGAATAAAGACAAATGTGCACAAATTACCCCTAATGCCTCTAACACTCACAGTGGCCAATTCAAAGCCATGAGTAATATAGTTGGCAGCTAGAATTTATCATAGACCCAATCACACAGGCAACAATTGCAGCACACCACTATAAAGTATGCAAAGACCTCTCAGCCTGGTTTCTCCCACAAACTCTACACCTTTGGAGTAAACCTGGGAATTTTAACTGACAAAATGCTAGGGTCTGCCATTGTTTTGATCCATCAATATGTGCTGGAGGCTGACGGTGGTGAGGAGAATAATGCTGACAACCACCCCAGACTCAGGAGGAGGAGAAGAGTGTTCAGAACCAGGGTAACCTACCAGGGGCTACATGACCTGGAGATAGTAGAGTGCTACAAGGTGGACAGGGACATACTTCAGCAAATTGTGGAGTTGTGCCAGACTTGCCTCACATCCAGAAGGAACAGAGGGGAACCCATCCCAGTGGATACTAAGGTATGTGTAGCCTTAAGAATACTAGCTACAGGTGCTTTCCAACGACCTACTGGGGTTATCATGGGGGTTTCACTGGTATCTGCATCCAGAGTACTCCACCAGTTCCTTGATACCATGATACCAAATGCCCGTGACCACATATAATTCTCCAACACCCGTGAGGAATTGACCAGGAATATGCATCAATTCCACCATGTAGCTGAATACCCAGAAGTACCGGGTGTCATAGACTGCATGCCCATCCACATCAAAGCACCACCCAGTGAGCAGGGTAGGGTCTACATAAACCACAAGGGCTTTCCATCCATCAACTGCTAGGTCATGTGCAATGCCCCAGGGTAATATCATGACTGTGTGTGCTGACAGCCCTGGAAGTTATCACGATTCCCACATCATGCATTGCTCACAGCTGTATCAGGGATTTGCCAGGGGTGACATCCCATATATTCATCTGGTGGGGGGTGCTGGCTATGCACTGGAGCTGTGGATGATGACACCCATTAGAAATGCACACACACACACACACACACACACACACACATGCAAGAACACCATAATGAGGCACACACAAACCAGGATCATTATAGAGCATGTATTTGAGATGCTCAAGTCACGGTTCCACTGTCTGGACATTTCTGGTGGAGCCTTGCAGTACTCTCCAGTCACATGTGCACACATGTTTATAGTATGTGCCATGCTTCACAATATGATCCTGTGGAAACAGCTGCAGCAGGAACAGGATGGGGAAGGGCCACACAGCCCCCCACCATGGCCAAGTTCCTGACAGGCACAGATCGACTTGGATGAGGAACCCCCTGAGCCAGCCCCTATAGGCAAACGGAGGCATTCCCAGTATGGCCTGGCCTTGGCAAAGAGGCAACACATAGCACACACACGGACACTGTAGGCACCAAGGGACTGACATCTCTCTCTACTCACACACACAGTAAAAGGGGATGACACACACATCACACTACCTGTAACTTACCATCTATAGGAAGTGTACTGTGTGCATCCAACGTAGGCAGCCCTCAAGCTCCATACACACAACTACCACAGGCCCAAGTATTGTTGCATGCATGCAAGGGAATGGGGTGGACTACTGGGATAGCAGCAGACAACTGACAGCTATGTGGGACACCAGCAAATGTCTGCCCAATACTGGCATCCAAACACTATGCAGTAGTACCCAAGATGGCAAATCCTACTGCACTATATGTGTGGGACCAACTAACTGGGGGGGTTATAGCTCACAGCCATGGATGTCAGTGTGGGGTCCCATACCCACCCCTCAGACTCACACAGCAAGTCAGCTGTAGAAAACCAAAGGGAAATGTCTGGAAAAGCTCCACAAATGGCAGCAATGTTGAATCACCCCCCTACAGACCCACACAGTCATAGCACAGCAGGTATCACAGTTGCAGTAAGGCTCTGAAGGGTAACGAGTCGGACATGCAGATGTATGCCATTACAATCTCACATGCGCTCTTTACTGATATGCCTGTAGTCACCAAGACAGGGCACAATAGTATGGTAAATGGAATTAAAATGTAAAGCAAATATCAGCACTGTCTCTGCAAATATCTACAGTTGACAGGTGTGCCCCCCCAATATACCCACAGAAATGCAGTAACATGTATGTTTGCAGGGAAATAGCACCATAACCCAGATTGGTAGGGCTGTCCCAATACACATAAAAACATTTTGCATGTGCTCAATATGTAGAGGTCAATGAGCTATGTCCATGTGTGGTCAATACTGTCAAGATCTGGCCAGCATGTTCTCCTGGCTGTAATCTTGTACTGCCCTAGGTACAGGCTGTCTGTCACAGGGCCATGTGCAAGATAACTGCAGTGCCAATGATTATGCATGTCAGTGACACCTATTGCTCTGCCACTAACATAACTGAAAGTCACTTTGCTATGTGGAATATACTACACATATAATGGATGTCTTGAGGGCTGTGTAGCTGAGGTGCTAGGGCTTTTGTGAATAATCGTGCTTGCCAGTGGTCATTGTCAGTATGGCTTTTTTCCTTGTTTTATGTCTGCTTTTGTATATAGTGGATATGCCTGCACAGTACAATGCAGTCTGTACCCACACCCATAACACAAAACCTCTGACAGTCTGAACAAGGCAGAAGAAAATGAGGAACAAAGGCACAATGATAGGCATGTGCGGTAAATATTGACCTGACATACCGAGAAAGTTGGTAGGGTGAGGGGATTGCAGTAGCGGAATTGTCTGAAGGTTATGTAGGCTGATATAGTAATGTCTGTCAATATTTTGTAACATTACTCTTCAATTATACTGAAATAATTTGCCATAAAAAACATGTTTATGCAGACTGGACAAAACCTCTAGCCAAACACCCGGACAATATGCCAAAAAATGTACAGCAGACAGGTATGGCCACACCAGGATATATCACATCTCAGGTTACACAGATATCACAGAAGCAGAATATCCCCAGCCAGCATATCAACAAGTTGCTGGACTATCACTCAACTGGCTGTAGCCACACATCCCAACTGGCCTTGTTGGGCAAGAATGTACATAGCTGCCATTATAATATCAGTCTGCACATCAAACTAGTATTCCTCTGGTAAAGCACTGTGAGGATTTGAGCATGTCTGACACTAGGTAATGATACAATATATTGCACTCTCAGAATACAGATATGTCAGAAAATGTCTGCCAAAACAAACCATTACCCCTAGGAAAGTCCTCTGCTGTACTTCTGAGAGGTATGTCTGTAGCACACAAAACCCTGGATCAGAGTACACTTATCTCTGGAATGGAGTCCCACTCTAACTATACAAGGTGACACTGGGCATGCTCCTACACTTAGAGAATCACAGGACTTGTTGGAACCTACATTAGTCTATATGACTATATTGTGTAGCTATATCTGTGCATACAGACAGCCATGAACACCTTAACTGTCCCTACATACACGCATCATATAGGATTACCCCCAGCTAGCTGTAGGTGGCTCATATGTGACATATCCGCATCTGTTGTGTGTCACACACATGCAGACATATACGGCCAACAGATAACTAAATATGTCAAGCATACACACACATAGATGTGGGGAAGTGAGAGATAGACAGTGATAGACAGCGAGACAAATGTGGACAGACACAACAGCATGGGTCACACACATGGGTACACTGAATGTCCTTTTGTGGACAGGTGCATACTGGTTTTAAACAGTGGCACATGCAAGCATAAAAGGTGAGCCCCATTGTGTAATAGTACTGAGGCCGGGGTGTTAATATCACATCACCTGCCTGTGTGTGTGTGTCTTTGTAGGTCTAAGTATTATCAGAATGTTCCCACTCAGTACACTTCACATTGCCCAACTGAACAAGATCTGCTCCTGTCATTCACCTTCGAAGCACCATTGAACACCTACTACCCCTATAATCTCTGTAGCATGTTAAATAACTGTGTAACACTAGAGTACATGTAACTAAATAGGTAGAAGTTCTAAACCCAATGCTAGCAAGTGTGTGTATGTGTGTGTATGTGTGTGTGTGTGTGTGTGTGTGTGTGTGTGTGTGTGTGTGTGTGTGTGTGTGTGTGTGTGTGTGTGTGTGTGTGTGTGTGTGTATGACAGTTGTGTGTGCAAGACTGAGGGAGTTGTGTGTTTGCTTATTTGTAAGTGAAACCATTTTATGACATTCCCACCCACAACACTTCTCCCTGCCCTACTTTATCAGTCCAGATGACGCCATTCCCTTTATTAGCAACCTTGGCCAGCTGTCAGCCCAGTAGTGCATGCAATAAATGCCTAACACTGTAGTAGAAATAACTAATTAGGCAGGGGTTCTATTCTCAAATCTGGCAAATGTGTGTGTAAGTGTGTATGTTTGTAGGCAGAAGTATTTTGATATGTTTCCCACCCACTGCCCTACTTTATCATTCCTGCTGATGTCATTTCCCATAACAGTACCTTTGACTAGCTCTTAGCTCAGTAAGCTCTGTAGCACATGCAATAACTGTGTAATACTATAGTACAAGTAAATAGCTTGGTAGGGGTTCTACTCTCACATCTAGCAAATGTATGTGTATGTAAGTGTGTCTGTTTGTAGGACAATGCATTTTGATGTTTCCCACCCACTGCCCTACATTATCAGTCCTGCTGATGTCATCCCTCTTATAGGTTCATAAGTGTGTAGTAGGCTAATGACCCAGGAGCTTTTACAAGCCTAGCCCACAGAAGGGCCCTACCATTGTGCCACCCTGATGTTACCTCTCAGGGCCTGTATCAAGGAGAGCCACTGCAGTGATCCTTGGGGTGAACTGTCTATTACCCATCCACTCATCAAGACTTCTGTGAAACAGAGTCAGCTAGGTGCTCTGCATGACATGTATGGGAAGTGTATTGCAGGGCATGTGCAGTCTCTTGGTGAGGGACATCTCCCACCACCATGTTGTGTCGATTGTGGTAATGAGGTAGAAGTCTCTGCAATGTGTGGTGTAGAGAGATTGAGATGTCTTCATATGTAGCATTTCTAAAAGAGCTGGGTAAAACATGGCTTTGTAAGTCAAGCACAGATAGCCTCTAATTAGGTGATATGACATAGAGAATAGCTGGAGTCTTCTGAGTCTGTCTGTGTAGGGCATGTGTTTAATGCCAAGGAACATCTTTGTGAGGTATTTCTGTGGCATCCCCAGCTGTTGCAGGTGTCTAGTGAGGTACATGCCAAATGGGCCATAATACTTGATGAGTGGTTTAATGAGGAAGGAGTAGACAGAGATGATTACCTCTGTCTTCCTGGATGCAAAACCCTTGGTAATGCAATGTGCCACATAGAAGGAATTCCTGACCACAGTGGCAATGTCGTGCTTGAAGGAGAAGTTGCCATCAACCTGTGTCCCCACATCTCTTATAATGCCTACAGTGTTCATTGTGCTCCCATTGATGTGGTACTTACTGGGGACTAAGTGTTTTACCAAAGGGGATGAGGATGCATTGTGTGGTGTTATGCTTCTGGCCATGGATTTCACACCACTCATTGTTCTCAGTGAGGATTTTCTGTAGGATGTCTGCATCACTTGTGGATTTAATGATGGCTCCCAGCTTGCAATACTCTGTGAACTTTATCAGCCAGAATTTCTCTGTGTTGGGCTGGACTCCTGTGAAGTAGATGCTGAACAAGAGACTACCCAGTACTGATCCCTGTGCGACTCCACTCATGACTGCTTGCCAGTCTGACTTAGAGTTTGCCACTGTCACACTATGTGTTTTGTGAACCAATTTGCAACCCACCTACTGATATAGGGATTGATGCCTGGTTTGGTGGGTTTATCAATAATTCCTGACTGAGGAATGGTATCAAAAGCCTTGGCCAGATCGAGGTAGGCTGTATTCTGTGCCTTACTGTCATACATATCCCTGGTGACTCGCTCAAAGAAGTCAACCAGGTTGAGCAGGCATGATCTGCCATTCACAAAGCCAAACTGTGTGGGGTGCAGAGTTAGGAGATTACCTATATCTTTGTAAATCAGGACCTGATGATGCAGCCCATATCTGTACATAGTAGACTTGTCAGGCTAATGGGCCAATAATCCCCAGAGTCTGTAGGTGCTACCCATTTATGGAGAGGGATGACTGTAGCAGTGTGCCATTTTGGAGATGAGGCTGTGACTGAACAGGGCACACAGATGTGGTGCCAGGTCTCTTTGTATGTCATATAGAACACAACCACTGATGTGTTTGGGTCCCATGGAAGCTGTATTCTTTCCTGTGGACAATGCAGGTCTAACATGGGCTGCAGTAATGCTGGCTGCCTTGCATTCATCTGCCATTGTGATTGTTCCCTTAGGGGCGAGTGAAGGGTAAAGCTGGCACTGAATGTGTTAGCAAGACTGTTGCCAATATCTGTTTGCTCAGGACAGGAGTTAGCATTGTGCAGTAGCTCACAGAACTTGGTGGTATTGCTGTGGAGGTTGTTGTTATAACTATCAAAGGCGTTTGTGATTGTTGTCAGTGTCTGCTGCAATTATGCCTTCATAGCTGGCTGTAGATGATTCCATAAGGGATCTCAAATTGTTGTTGAGGCTAATAAGGGGGTTTACCAGTCTTGGGACACCATCTTTTACTGCAACAGTATCTTCCTTCTGTTGTACACTTTAGTAATGACAGGGGACCATCACATTGACTTCCAGTGTTTGAAGGACAGCATCTTGGTTCTGTTGGCTATGGCTAGTACTATGCATTCATGTACATGTTTCTACAGTGGATTTGTGTATGAGGTGACAGTCGTGCAGCTATTTTCCAGTAGCATGGGTGCAGTGAAGTAATCCACCCTTGTTTTTATGACTGTAAAGTCAGCTTTGGAGAGGTTTTTTAAGGTGGTTACATTTGTGGGGAGTGTGGGCAAGATGCGGATTGCCATGGTGATTACATCATATTTGGATCTGAACAGGTAGGGATTGATTACTGTTGTCAAGCAATGGTCCCATATATAAGTAATCGACACAGGTCAAGTTTGTTGCATCCTCTACTGGGGGCCCATATGAGCCAGTCCAGAGCATTGGAACTGATGAATTGCAGGAAGAGTTGGGCCAGTCTATCGGTGCTTGACTACTTTTCCTAGTTGACGGAGGGGTAGTTGAAGTTTCCTACTACGTCATTGTTGGGTTGGACCTTGATAGATGCCATGGTGTTGAAGAATGTGGATTGACAGTCTAGGGACATGGATGTGGATCCATAGCAGGCTATGACCTGGATTGCACTATTACCCAAAGTCAGTTGTACCTGAAGTGTCTCAAATGCATTATGCTGGGATACTTGTCTGGAGGTGTGCATATCTGTTATGAATATGGAGAACCCCCCACCTGTGGAGCTGTGGTCCATGTTTTGGGACTGACAGCTGTGGAATGTGTCATAGCCTATTAGCACAGGGCTGCTGTCTGATGCTGTAAACCAGGTCTCCATTACAGCACAACTGTCAATGTTCTCCATTTTGAGGAGTGCTTTGAGTGACTGCATCTTAAGAGTTAGATGTCTACTGTTGAGCAGCATGACCCTCAGATTGCATTCATGTCTAGCTGTTACGGTGCTAATGTGATTTGAAACACTGCCTAAAAAGGCACTATAGGAGTGGCAAGAGACTTAGCCGGTACCTGAAAACCCAGGGGTGACAGATGCAGGCCATCTCTGGCAAGGCATTGATGTCTGTCAATCATGTTATCATAAGCAGAGATAGGCTGGATCCCCTGAGAATGGCAAACAACATGTAAGCCAATGTTGAAGTCAATCATTCGTTGATAGTACTGAAGCATCATTCTGGGTGATGGTAGTATACTGCTCAGGGCTACTGTCATACCTGTCTGGACAATATAATCTGTGAGCTCAACCATGTCTCTTGTCATGTAGTTCAGGGAGGTGCATCTCAGGTCATTCACACCAACATGGATGATGACAGAGTGATAATTGTAGTTTTTGTGGAGTGTCCTGACTGGGTGTGTCATCTGTTGGATGCTGGCATGTGATAGACAACTGGCTGTTACCTTCTCCATATTCAACCGAGTGAGTTGGACATCTGTGTGCCTCATTGAGTCACCCATGATTATTGTATTGGGCAAGGTGGTGACATATGTCTCCTTTGGCATGTGCTGTGTTGTGGTGGCCGAGTGGGTGTCCCTCTTGCTGGTCTGTGCTGATTGGGTAAATGTCCATTGAGTGCCTCTGTGAAGGTGGGTGTGTGGTTTGTAAGTGTATGTCTTGGCTGTTATACTGGGTGTTGTTATACTGGGTGTTGTGGTGAGCTATGTGTTCCACATGATGTGGTGCAGGTGTTGACATCATCCTCTTGATCAGGTAGTTCATTCTTTGCTGGAGAGTGGATTTGGTGATATAGGGGTAACTCTCACAAGTCTGAGTGTTTGGAGTTTACAGGAGAGTTTGTCTGTGTACATGAGGCAGTTGCAACAGTGCCTCAGATTGGCCAAGTCCACCAGGTTAATGGATAAAAGCACAGAAAACTGCACTTCAATCATGCCAGGAGGGGTGGTCAAAACTACTAAGTACTGTGACTAATTCTGTGAGGAACAACTACTGCTGATGTATCCCAGGTGTGTTACACTTATTGACACCCTGTTGAAGTGCAAAGCTATTATGCTATTTGAAGTGCAAGACAGAAAGAACTAGCAAGATCCAAGGGAAAAACTGAAGGCAAATTTTCTGCCACCTGTAATACTTTGCCTAAGCTATGCAGTTAGCATCTTTGTCTAGTTGCTAGTTCAGTAAGCTCTGTGGTGCATTCAGTACCTGCATAGCACTGTAGTACAAATAACTACCATAGGTAGGAGTTCTAATCTCAATAGTGGCAAGAGCACGCGTGTGTGTGTGTGTGTGTGTGTGTGTGTGTGTGTGTGTGTGTGTGTGTGTGTGTGTGTGTGTGTGTGTGTGTGAAAATCATATACTGTGTAGTTTATACCATTTTGAGTTGTGTACCACCCTCTACACTTCCCCTCACCCTAATTTACAAGTCCTGTTGATGTCATTCACCTTAGAAGTACCTTTGGAGTGGGTAAAATTGTAAAATTGTATAAGCTCCATGACGTGTCTGATAACTGCAAAACACTGTAGTAGAAATAGCTAGATAAGCAGGCATTCCAGTCTCAGTACTGGCAAGTAAGTGTGTGTGTGCATAAGAATCATATTGTGTATGGTTTATACCATTTTAAGTTGTGTACCACCCTCTACACATTCCCTCACCCTAATTTACTAGTCCTGTTGATGTCATTCACCTTAGAGGTACCTTTGGATAATGTGAAATTGGGTAAGTTCCATGGCATGTCTGATAACTGCATAACATTATAGTAGACATAAATAGATAGGTAGGAATTCTAATCTCAATATTGGCATGTGTGTTTGTGTGTGAATCATATACTGTGTGACTGATAACATTTTGATGTGTGTACCATAGATGGCTGTTTACCACCTCCTGATGGCATTACTTATATAGTGTGGTAATGGCATCTGCCTCACAGGCAGCATGTTAAACCATTGTACAGGCCATACCAGTCCTCTGTACATATATATCTGAAATATCCAGATGTTTACAACCTTTAAGTGGTCTGTGTCCCTTAGCAATGCCCATGTATGTGATATTGTTGCCAAATAGGCCTCAGTGAGTGTACCAACACATATGGCAGCATCAGGTATCATACCTGACTGAAACATCATGCTGATACAATGTCGGATACCCTACCACTTGTCCAGGCTTGTAGTAGCAATACATGATTCCAGATGCTATTTCTGGGGGGGTTAATGCACCATCCATGAGGGCATTCACAACAATATGTGTTGTAACAGGTAGTGGATAATGTCCCATGCATATCATCTATGTGGGGTATGTCATGTATGTAGTAGTATAATACATCAGAATGGATATGTACCTTTAATAGTCTGTCTATTGTCAAATGTGTTTGCATTTCTGTATGCACATTCCCCTGTGCCAGTCCTGACTGTGTTTATGCAAAAGATATACCATTTTGTTTCCATGTTCCACCCTGTGAACTCAGGGATACATAGCACAAACCCGTCATACACATTTCATGCATGCCCCCATCAACTGCATCCAGGTTGAGTGCATGGGAAAGAAATGGCAGGGCCAACAGGTGTTGCTAGGTGAATCTGTTGTGTTTAATGTAATGGCTATGCTTGTGAGGGACCTGCTGACAGTACTGTAGTAATCTGCTCTGTATGTATGAGCCTGTGGTAGTACACAACACTGAGGTGACATGTATGAAGGCTTCCTGTCTGTGACAGGGGGTATGCATGAAAGGTCACACTGTCTGACAGTGTCACTCACACACTGTTGCATGCATACACATCTGGTAAATGTACATATAAAGGTGTACCTTACTTATGAAACAGGTGGTGTATTCCCACTCTGCCATACTCCCTCTTGGTCATGTCTGCAGGGCCACAGCCTGCAGACATGCATACACCTGGAACACAAATAGAATACAACATGTCAGACTACAGGCAGTCAGTGGTACTAACAGCAATAATGTATTCTGGCTAATAAGGTACACACACCTGTAAGTGTACCCACAACAAATGCAAGCGCCTTATTCATTATTACATAGCTACACTGTACTACATTCACCCTGTGCATCAGACCAATATTAGCATGTCCCTGCATCAATGGTATGGATGACAGGGATGTGGCACAGATATCATCATATGCACAGGGTGTGGTGTGGGATTGACAGAGGCCTAGGCTTGGCCATAGGGTTGACATCATATGTGTAAAAAAACTATAGTAGATACCCAAACAAGCAGTAGAAATGCCATAAGCTCCACACATATAACAGAATGAAAATCAGGTACCAAAGTCTTTAATTGGGAAGCACTTTCATCCCCTGGGTGAACCTTTGGGGACTTCATGTGTGTGTATAGAGGGGTATGCAGTAGATGGCCTGTGCAGAAGTGCTGTGTGTGTCTGGGGGTGACCTGCATGTAATACAGATGTGTGTGTGTGTGTGTGTGTGTATGTATGCACACAGTCATGCCATGTGGCTGCCCTACACAGGGGTATGTTGGACAGCTGTGGATCATACATAGCAGGGTGTCCAGTTCATCATCTGTGGCCAAGGACATGTGAAATTGTCCCACCCCAGGTCTCACTGGCACCACCAGGCTGAAGGCTATATGCAGTACTGCTTCTTGAAGGTGACTGTTGTCTGCTGGCTCCATGTCCTGATGGGTCCCATGACCTGCTCCAGTGTGAAGTGGGCAGCAATGATCTAGAGAGCACTCCCCCCCTACGGTAGTGCTGGTGTCACTGCCAGTATAGGAGTGTGAGGGAGCACGGCCCCATAGACTGTCAGTTGATGTCATACCTGACCTACATCCACGTGGCCAATGCCCATCACACATCACATGCTCTATCACAGACATAGCATGGTCCAGGATTGCCAGCATCTCACCCCACCATGTATTTATGACCTCAGTATTTTGATGTGTGCCCTCAACTAGGCTATGTATGTCACCGTGTAAAGCAGGAAGAGTTTCATCCACCACTCTGAGTATGGGTCTGGTGTTGCATTAACTACATGACTGTGCATCCATTACAGCCCAAAACATGCATCTGATGACACCTGCTGTGGCACTTAAGACAGCGGCTTGGCGGGCAGCAGTCCACCTTCTGGCACCCCTGTCCATCTGCCTGTATGGGACCTCGCCAACACACTGGCTATGGCTAGTGGCTGCAGTCACACTTGCTATAGTCAACACACTTGCATGTTCCATGCCACCACTTGCCAACTGTCCATTATATCTGGCTAGTAGGGATGGTGTATTTGTGGGCATTGTGACTGTGTGCAGGGACAGTGTTGAGTACTGTAGGATGCCAACCCATAGAACGGATTCAGCCCCTGACAAAATAACCTGTGCCTGACTATGACTATCATCACTGTCAGAGTCTGGAGAGACACTGACATCAGATTCTGAGCGGGAGAGACCATGACCACCATGACCACCTGTGGGAGGAAGACAACATATGTAAATTACTACCTGCATTACAACAGTTGCTGCTACACACACACACACACACACACACACACACACACACACACACACACACACACACACACAGGTAATGGGGCAGCGAGGCATTACACAGACCTCACAACAGACAAATGATGACATTCACAACACAGTCAGACAACTACATACACACCCTGGACAGGCCCTTTACATCATGCAGTGCAGCTCTTTCCAATTAATGTCATTACTTATTTATACCTCTGTGGTATGTGCGTACTGTAAGGGCCTTCAAGTGGTACACACTACATCCATGTACACATAATTGCTGTTCAGCTGTATAGCACAATGGCAACTCCTACAGAACATACCTCTCAACATTGTATAGAGTTGCTGAATGTGTACATGTGTGGCTCATATTTCTGGTTTGTTACTCATAAATCCTGTCTTAGTCTGGCACATTACTGGGATGATTTGAGGATTGGTGTCACTAATTAATGTCATATTTTGGGTTTCACACTAAAATCTGCAGTACATGTATGTTACAACAGAACCAGTTACAACAATAACCTCCCAAGCTTACAGTGGATATCAGAAGTGTAGACACCCCCATTAACATGCCAGGTTTATCTGATACATGACATAAGACTACAGTAATCATGTGATAACTATTCTCACCTTTACTGTGATCTATAACCTGTGCAATCCAATAGAAGAACAAACAAATTTGTTAGGGGTGACATATAGAATTTGAAATATGTACAATAGGTTGGTTGAATGGCTGTGCACACTCTTCAAGTACTACTTTGTTAAAGCACCTTTGAATATCATAACAGCAGTCAGTCCTCTTGGGAAGGTGTGTATCAGCATGGCACATCTCGACTTATCAATATTTGTACACTCTCCCTGCAAAAGCCCTCCAGCTCTATCAGATTGCAAGGGTAAGTCTTCTGCATAGCCATCTGCAGGGAAAGCCATAGGAGTTCTATTGAATGTAGGTGTGGACTGTGGCTGGGCCATTCCAAACCATGTATTGTCTTGTGGTAAACACGTCCATGTTTGGATTTGGGTCATTGTTGTGTGGAAAGGTGTAATTCTTCACCAGCTACAGCTTCCTAGCAGACACAGGAAGATTTTTGGGCCAAAAGGGACTGGTATTTGGTACTGTTTGTAATACCCTCCACCTTGGCTAAAGGCACACTTCTAGTTTATGAACAGCAACTCCAAAGCAAGATACTGCCATCACCATGCTTTACCATGGGGATGGTGTTCTTTTGGTGATGCACAGTGATGTTAATGTGCCAAGCAAACCTGTCGTATTGTGGCCAAAATGTTCAACATTGGTCTCATTTTGCCATAACACATTTTCCCACATGCGTTTGGGTGGTCTGATGTATTGTTATTGAGACATTTGCCAGACCTGGATGTTGTTTTGTGAGTGACAAGGCTGCCATATTCCAACCCTACCCCATAGGCCAGACATGTGGAGAATACAGGAGATTGTTTTCATATGTAGTACACAAGCAGTACTTAGTTCCTGCAAAATCTTTACTGTTGCTGTAGGTGTCCTGGTAGCTACACTGACCAGTGTGGGTCTTGTCTTTCCATACATTTGGAGTGATGTCCATTTCATTACAATATCGCTGTTGGCCCATATTTATACCACTGTTTGATGACTGTCTTTACTGTGTTCCATGGTTTATGTAATGTTGTGGAAATGTGTGTGTAGCCTTCTCTGGGCTGATACCTCTCACAGATGTGACCCCTGGCTGCTTTGTAAGCTGTATGCAAACTATGGCTGTTGCTGTTGCAGGCAACTGAGTAAATGTTACGATAATCCTGCTAGGACAGCTGACTATTATATGCTGTTAATCAAAGACTCTTTGTTAGTGATGGCGGATGTGTACCCAAGAAGATGTAATGATGTCATCATATGCAAAGCTAATTCACCACAGTAGTACCTTCAGTCTGGCCACACGTATTCATCCAGCTTCTTGTATGTTTTTCAAGTGTCATAATTGTTCTCCTAACAGATTTGTCTGTTTAACAATGGATATGTACAGATTATAGGTCACATGAAAGTTTTGAGAGGTTTGGAACTGTGTTCTTTTGCTCTCATTTTTGTATTTCACAAATACCTGCCATTGAAACAGGTGTGTGTACAGCTTTTATATGCACTGCATAGCAGTAAGTTATAAAGTATTTCCCTAGGTTTGGCCCTTTGTATCCCCATGTTGTCAATCTTTTTCCACACTTCATGTAATGACAGGTTGTGAGGTATGCTATAGATATGTGACATCTCCTGCAAGTAGGCCCCTGTGAGGACCACTGTGATGCACCGCAGTTAATGCCACCACAAGTGAACATGGAGATATTGCAGAATAGCTAAGAGTAACAGGTGTGTGCATGATCTGGCCTGAACCGGGAACCAGTTTGTCTTGGATAAAGTAAGATAATTATGTTAACAGTAAGGGGGGATTCTTGATGAAGTGGCATATTTTATGAGTTAAGCATGTGTTCCTGTCAGTGGAGGTGGCAAACAAGGGTAAGCCATACTTAAATTGTATAATTAAGGGCACCTTGCCCAATTGACTTTATGTTCTGGACAATTAAAACACCTGTTTTAACTAAAGGGCTGATTGTGTCTACCATATAATCTATGCAATACTTATCAGTAATCAAATGATTTCTTCATTCCTCAAAGACAAAGCGTAACCGTACTTGGGCAAATCTAATGACAAAAGAGGTAACAAAATGAAACCAGAAGAAAAAAAATGCAATTCTTCAACAGCACTGCAATGAATTCAGAGACTTCAAGCAATATCTGCCAGACATGATGAACGCAAGCTTCTAACAAGCTCCTCAGAGAGAGAAATTAGACAAGAGAACACAGAACATTTCCTGTGCCTAGAGGTCTGTAGGGCTCTACTCACTGCAGTCATAAAAATATACACAGAATACATATTTTTAGGTTACTTTCTAATGCCAGCCTTTATCATTTTGCATACTTCTGAAGAATTTTATATATATATATATATATATATATATATATATATATATATATATATATATATATATATATAAATACACACACACACACACTCATACACAGGCTGGCACACATACATACATACTGTACTTGGATGTATTTTACATTGCCACACAGCTTAAAAACTGCTCTGAAAATAAAAAGCAACTGCCTTAAATCTGCTTCTGTTTGTGAAAATTTACTGACAGCTCAGAGCTTTTATCTTTTACTGCAAACTAGTTCCTCATCTCACATGTCTCAGCATTACACGGGCTGTTTCCATGAATCCTGTAGTTTCAAAAAACTCTACAAAATGTAATAGACTCAGTTTATATCAGCAACAAAGATTTCTGCAGCAATATGAATTTTTTTGTTTAAAAATAAAGACATTGCTTTTCATGCAGAGGGTATATATGTTAAGTTTTATTCTAATTTGTTTAAATTATATCTACTTCAAATGTCTGAAACCCAATAAAAGGTCAAGACAGGAACAGCAGAAAATCATGCATGAGTAAGCATGCAAAACTGTATATTACCAGATAGCCTTGCTGTGGAATTATTTGTTTAAATTTGGCAATACCTGAAATAACCTCTTGCATATAACTGATGATATATGTGCATACAGTTCTTAACAACCACCCATGCATTTACTTGTGGGAAAAACTTATACATATTTGCCATTTGTTCATCTTCAGTGATACCAAAACTAAAATAAATTGCGCAGCTAGAAAGCTACGAGTTAACTCTAGTCCTCCAGTGTGTTGATGGCACTGAAAACTGTGCGTTAGTATGTCGGTGGTACCTGAAATACCATATGCAAATTATCATGAAACAGTGGAAGTACTTATTCTTCCAAAAGTTAGAAGATGTTTGAGTTAATGGGTTCACTTTCTTATTTGTAAGACAAGCGATGACACATCAAATCTCACAGCTTTCACGGTTTACTGTTCATTGAAAACAACAAGGATACTTGAAGTAGTTAGGACCAGCTAAGTGTTACCTCAATGTGCAGATAGTAAGAATGCCATGGTCAGAGGAAGGAGGTGCTTATTATTAATATTATTATTATTATTATTATTTTATCCGGTGGGCTTGTATAAACAGAACATTAATGTCAGACTAACATTGCTAGGTTTTTTTTTGTGATTCATATCTGTAATCCTGAGAGTTATGCCTCTATAAAAAATAAACTAAAACTCAAGCAAAATAGAGCAAATTTGAAATTCTTTGGTTCACCTTTTGAGTGCATTTTATAAAGAGATTCTTTGCCCCCTCCCCCAAGAAGGTCTGAGCCTCATCCCTATTTTACTTATTTGAATTCCAAGATCATTATATCTTCAGATTTAGGTCAAAAGTCTATGGCACCTCATCTGTGGTCTCAGGATATATTTCCCCACATTCTCACTTTTAGCTCCTCTGTTCTCAGTATCACAATGTCCATACATGGAATTTAAAAAATGTAAACAAACAAATAAATAAACAAATAAACAATTACATACATACATACATACATACATACATACATATATAAATAAATAAATAAACCATTTTTACTCATATTAACTTGTTAGTATCAATGGCATATCAGATTAAACCTTTTTTCTACTGCTTGGATAATCAGAAGGCTGAGTTCTATTTATTTTCCATTTCGTTTGGATTCGTGTTTCAACTCTGATACTGTATTGAAGTGTGTTGTGAGAGGTCAGGAACTGCACACATCCTATGGATTCAATATTAATTTGTCTGATTTAGTTATAGTTTAGGTGGATGTTAAAGATCCTGTCGAATATAAGGTTTCACCCTTTTTTTAATTTCTGCAAGTCTTTTGGGGTTTCTAATACCATGATGGGAATGGACCCCATTCCTAAGTCAAAGTGCAACTAAAGTTCATGAAATTAGTATTGTTTCAGTCTTTCATGTTAGCCAGAAGTGCTCTTCACAGCACCCACAATGTGCCCAGCAATGACTCCTTCTGTAATTCGTATGGAGTTACATGTATTGGTAACATATCTAAGTAAGATTGTAAATTATTTTTTATAAGACCAGTTGCTCCTACTACTACTGGAACTGTCTGGGTATACGTCTTCCACATTGATCTTGTTTCTGCCTACAAATCCTGGTATTTTATGACATTATGTCTCTCTGTACATAAGACTCTGTAATCAATAGGTGTAGAAATTTCAATAATCAATGCTACTTTTGTCTTCTTTTCAAGGACTACTATATCTGGTTTTCTTGCATATATTTTATGAACTGTTAGCAATGGATGATCCCATTGATGTAAAATTCATCATTTTCCATAATGCACTTCATGTTTCCAGTGCTTTTCAGTTACTTCAATTTTATAATGCTTGCACAATCCCGAATGCAACAGTCTTGCCACATTATTATGCCTTTAAGTATACAGTCCTTATGCCATTAGTACATTACAACCATCAACAAGATGTGCAACTGTTTCCAATTCTGTTTTATAAAACCTGCATTTGTTTTTCCCACATGTTCAATAAACTTTGTAAACCAATGTGTACGTACTCCACTATCTTGGGGCTCTAATATTAACATTGCGTTTTGTTAGAAAAATATGTATTAATAATATGCATGCTTAGTGCATTCGAGGTTTAAAAAGGGTTAATACATTTATTCTATTCACACTGCATAAATCTGCAGAAGCTACATTCCAATCCTTTTATGTCATATGCGCAGCTATGATCTGCTTATGCTTTGGAAATTAACAGGAAAGCATTTGATTTCTGCTAATGTCATGAAAATAATAATAGATGTTTCATTTCTACTAATGTCATGAGATTTAAACAAAGAGTTATTGATTTTCTGCTTATGCTATGAGAAAAGTACATAACTGCTGAAGCTATTGATAATGAAAACAAAGGCTGCTTGAAAATATAAGCCGTGGTCAGCATTACTTGTACCTAAGCTAGAAATGTACCTTGAAATGTAACACATATATATTAGAACTGCACAACTGAAGAATAGAAAGTGTGTAGTGGGCTAAAAATAAAGCCCCAAGGCCAGGTTGTTTTTCTCAAATGTTTTTCATAAATCCAGTCATGTCAGCAGGAAATCCAAGTAACATTTTCTATGTAACACATAGTGAGTTTTAAATCTGGACATGTCAGCAGGAAATCTAAGTAACATTTTCTGTAGAACAATACAGAAAGCTGTGTCTAACTACGTCAACCATAGAAAAGTAACATTTCATAGAACTGTATAAAAGAAGCATACTGCCTACTAGTAATTTAGGCAAAATCCTGTATCTGCATGTTTTGTCTCCTTGCTGCAAGTAATAAAGGGTGCCATACCTGAACCTTACGTTAATTGGTCTTTGAAGTTTTTTCCTTTGACAGATTGGTCCTTCGGACCGGAACCCTCACTTCACCTTGGATCAGACGGGCCAGGTGGTTGAAACCGTATGGGGAAGAAACCAAATCGGTTCTTCTTATTTGAAAAGTCCTCTGACTGAATTGTCGTACAAAAGAGGCCAGCCACTTTCTGATCTGCGACTGAAGGAGGGGTCTCCACAAATCAGGTGATCAATCACGTAGGCTCAGGTAAGGTGAATCTACTTTTTTCTGTTTTCTGTTTTAGATCAGGGACTAGATTTGTATTGTTTTTGTCAAGACTGTGTTTTACAAGTCAGGGACAGAAAAATATTACTGTCTTGTCATAGATCAGGAGAAACAGAATAGGTAGGCAGTCATTCTGAAGAGACTATAACAAAATCTGTCATACCACATTAAAAATAAGAGAAGTTACGTAACAATCAAAAAAAAGGTAGAACAAAATGGATAATAATTCCACAAAAAGACCCCAAAATCCACCATTAACCGAAGACGCAAAATACATGCAGTTGCAGCGTGCTGACAATATTAAATACTATTCAGAATGGGTTAATAAATATGAATTCGACGGAAAAATCCTTGCTTATCAAACTTGTCAAACAGCTCAAAACTGATTACAAAGGTCGGGTAAAAAAGCAACGCCAATTAGGAATTCCTCAGGCACACAGGTGGATTGAGGAAGTAAACCGTAGGGAACAAAAGAACAACAATTCAAAAACAATGTTTTTAGATAAGGAGGACAATAACTTAGTAATAGCATCAGCCCCTCCAACTCCCTTACCAGAATATGAAGCAAGTGAACAGGTTAGTCCACCCCCATGATATCCTGTTGTCACTGAAAGTAGAGACATTGCAAAAGTAAAACCATTTATTAGAGATCCCATCGGGACCAGGTCTCGACTACGGGCAGGTAACTCAAATAAAGGCATTGAGTTATATCAAATGGTTAAGAATTCACGATCTATGAGTGAAGAAGAAATATGCCCACTTATAGAAGTACCTAATCCTCAGGCAGGACAAGACGGTCAGGACCCAACTATTTTAGTGTATAGACCCTGGACTCCGGAAGATATCCGGAAAGCCACTGAGGGAATTCCCCACCCAAAAGTTAATTTTAGAAAGTTCTCAGAAGATTTGCAAGGAATGAGGCTGAGTTATAGCTTAAATGGAGAAGAGATAGAAAAAGTAGTTAGACAAATTGTGGGACCAGATTGGCACATGATTAGTGGCAACTGGAATCCCCGTGACACTGCACAAAGACCCCCTCCCACATAGCAGCGCAGAACTAGACAATAGAGTAGAAGGTCTCATAGACCGCATCTCTGAAAAATGGAAGCCTAGGGCAGACTGGACTTGCATTAACCAATGCATCCAGCAAGAAGGTGAAACTATTTACCGGTATTATGCCAGATTATTAGAATGTTTTAATAGCCACTGTGGAATGCAGGTTCCTGAAGATCCAACACAAGATTCCCCATATGAACAGCAGTTAAAAAATGCATTTTTAAAAGGAAGTATTGCACCCATAAGCAGTTTTATTACAAAACACATGGTAGACCATCGTACAGGCAGGTTACAATCATTACTTGAATATGCTAGGCATGCTGAAAGGCATTTTAATAGCAAAAAGAAAAAAGAAAGCTCAAGTATTTTCTGTAGAAGATGGAGCAGAAGTTTATTTAGTACAGTCCAGGAAAAAGGGCAAGAAAAATGCACAGGGAAACAAACAATCTGATCAGCGATCAGAGGACTTCAAAGGGCGAAAGAAAAGGGGTGAATGTTTCAAATGCGGTAAAAAGGGACATTTGGCAAGGGATTGCAGGAAAAACAAGAAGGCAACAACGGAAGACAAGGAGGGTGAGGACTGACTATATGGTAGTCAGGAATCACTAGAAGGGGATAGCAGAGAAAGGACAAATGAGAATGTGATAGAGGGGGTAGAGGATGTGACAGAAGAGATAGAGGAAGTGCAAGAAGTTAGTGATAGTGAAGAAAATGAAATATTAGATCTAGCTTTATTGAGCCTGGAGCTCTATTTAGCAGACACAAAACCAGAAGTTACACTCTTGGTAGAAGGGAGGGAAGTCAAATTCTTGTGTGACTCAGGGGCATCACGAACCCTGATACATCCCTCCAAACTGCCAGAAAACACAGAGTCACCTGATTACATACTGGTAAAAGCAGCTAATGGACAGCTGTATCGGGAGCCCCTCTCCCGTAACATTGCGATAACTGATCCTGTTTTAGGATTGACTCAGAAAAGCAAAATTGTTGTTTCTACAAAATGCCCAGTAAACCTCTTGGGCAGAGACCTCATGCAACTATTTGGTATAGCAGTAGTCCCAACCATGCAGGGTATGGAAGCACAGAGACAAATTGATACCTTTGCAGTGCAATCGGAGGGTGAGATGTTTTATTGGTGCAGCCAGGACTTGGTTACGACTGGTCCAGGGACTGTGGCCAAAGAGTTAATGAATGTAGCCATCAGCAAGTTCCCCTCCCTTGACATTGATAAGCAACACTTGTTGCACTGTATCCTGTATTATTGTAAGACACCAGGACCTGATAAGGAATATGAGCAAGAATTGTTTAAAAATCATGCAAACAGACTGATATTATATAACCTGTACTGGGACACAGAAGGGAACAGTGTAGCCAGCTGTTCATTGCCCCAGGAGTTCTTTGCACTCTATAAATTGAATTGATTACCACATGTTAGCTTAACCAAGGACAAAAACATAGAATGGGCAGACCTAGGAGAAAAAGTCACGAGATGGGAGAAACAGACAGAATTAGAATTGTCAGAGCAGGGAATACAAATACAGAAGCTGAATTGGATAACTCAGACCCACCCAGCCGTACACTTGCAGTCTAGCAAGCACAGCTGATTAGCACTCCTATTAAAGGAGAAAGAGAATGCCTTACAGAATATACTAGAAACTCTCTGGTCAACAGGCAAATCAGATGTAGGACTTATTCGTACAGCAGGACCAGTTACTATCACGCCAAAATCAGCATTTAGACCACAGAAAAGACAGTATCCCTTAAGAAAAGATGTAGAGGCAGGAATCAAACCTATCATAGCAGCTTTACTTAAGGAAGGGGTGCTGGTGGAATCTCTCGATTCACCATGTAACACACCCTTATTTCCTGTTAAAAAAAGCAAATAGAGACTGGCGTATGGTCCAAGATTTACAAGCTGTAAATGATGCAGTAATACCAAGGGCACCTTCAGTGCCAGACCCACACACACTGTTGAATGATTTAAAACCTCAACAGAAATATTTTTCTGTGGTAGATATCAGCAATGCGTTCTTTTCGATACCGATACACCCTGACAGCCAGTACTGGTTTGCATTCACATTTCAGGGGAAAAGGTATACATATACGTGACTACCACAGGGGTATTGTGAAAGTCCAACAATATTCTCACAAGAAATGGGAAGCAACTTGGCAGGATTTACCCCACCAAGAGGCAGTCAGATTTTACTTTATGTTGATGACATCTTGCTGGAGGCCCCCACCCAGCAAGATTGTAAAGAAGATACCATAACGCTATTACAATTTCTAGCCGCTGATGGACATAAGGTAAACAAAAATAAACTGCAGCTTTGGAAAAAACAAGTCAAATACCTAGGATATGTAATATCCAAGGAAGGTAGAACATTAGATGAGGACAGAAAAATAGCAATTTTGCAAGCACCAAAACCCACTACTAAGAAGGAAATTATGTCCTTCCTGGGTACAACTAATTTTTGCCGGAGCTGGATTCCAAACTATGCCTTGGAATCTGCACCTTTGACTGACCTGATATATAAAAAGCCTATGGCAGCACAGGATTTGTTACAATGGACACCAGAGGCAGAATCTGCTTTCTGCAAACTGAAACAGTTAATAGTGTCCTCATTAGTTCTGGTATTACCAAACTACCATAAACATTTTTTCCAAACTGTGGATTGTAAGCAAGGTTATATGACATCAGTGTTAACACAACAGCATGGGGACAAGCAACGCCCCATTGCTTACTATTCATCACAACTAGACCCAGTGGCACTGTCCTTGCCTCACTGTGTACAAGCAGTAGTTGCAGCTGCAATGTCAGTACAGGCTTCAGCCTCAGTAGTTTTATTCCACCCTCTCACTTTGAGAGTGCCTCATGCAGTCACAATTATTTTACTGCAAGAGAAAGTAGCATATCTTTCCCCTGCTAGGCATCTTTCCTGTATGACCATATTGTTGAGCCAACCTCACATGACAGTTGTATGATGCACGACTTTGAACCCTTCTACCTTGCTCCCAACCCCTGCAGATGGCACACCACACCGCTGCCTGCAGGTAATTGAGCAAAAGACACTACCTAGAAAAGATCTCATGGATGTCCCCTTGGATGATGCCGAGGTGACATACTACATAGATGGATCGTGCAAAAGGGGTCCTGCAGGACAGAACCTAGTAGGATATGCAGTAGTTTCTGACACTGAGATTATAGAAGCAAAACCTTTACCACACAACTTATCTGCACAGGCAGCAGAATTGATTGCCTTGACACAGGCATGTACCTTAGCAAAGGGTAAAAGTGTAAACATTTTTACTGACAGCCAGTACGCTTTTTCTACTGTACATGTTTTTGCGCAACAGTGGAAAAACCGAGGAATGATAACATCTACTGGCAAACCTATCAATCATGCACAGTTTATTTTAGATCTTTAAGAATCTATTCAGTTACCTCAGAAAATAGCTATTTCTAAATGCACAGCTCACACCAAGCAACAAGACAGGATTTCAAAAGGTAATGTGAGAGCTGATACAGCTGCGAAACAAGCAGCTTCAGAAGTATTTCTTTTAAATAAGGAACTACAACCCCCTGAGATTTTAGACTTAGAAATGTTAAAGACAACGCAGACACTCACTACGCAAGCTGAAAAACAAAGATGGGTAAAATGAGGAGCAATTCTCGAAAAGGGGCTGTACATCTCTAAAGAAGGGAAACCGATACTACCATCTAATTTGTTTACATATGCAGCTTTGTTGAGCCATGGGCAGTACCATGTCTCAACAGGGGGGATGGTACAGCTGGTGAACCAGGTGTTCGCAACGTACGGATTTACAAACTACTCTAACAATTTTGTTTGATGTGCCAAATTTGTAACAAACATCATGCACAAGGGGTGTTAAAGCCCAAGCAAGGGAGTTTCCCTACACCACCATATCCGTTTCACACTATCTGTATGGATTTCATAGAATTGAACAAATGTGAAAATAAGAAGTATTGTCTTGTCATTGTAGATATGTTTTTCAGATGGGTGGAAGCCTTTCCAACCAATAATCCAGATGCAGCCACAGTAGCAAAAGTTCTTCTCAAAGAAATCATCCCTAGATTCGGCATTCTGGAAAAGATCTACAGTGACAATGGTACACACTTTGTAAACCAAACCATACAGCAGTTAAGAAAGCATTTTGGTGTTTCTTTAAAAAATCATTGTGCATACCATCCACAATCTGCAGGACTATTTGAGAGGCATAATGGAATATTAAAGAATAAATTAAGAAAATTAATAACTGAGACAGGAAAGAACTGGGTGTATTGTTTGCCCCTGGCACTGTTGAGCATGAGAACTGTTCTGACTGCAAAAGTATTGACTCCTTTTGAAAAACTGTTTGGAAGGGCTTATTATACACCTCAGTGGAAACTTATCATGACCACAGACCAGGAAGCTGACTATACACTAGCTGAATATATGAGAAATTTGTTGAATTCTAAACATCTGTTGCAGTCAAATTCTGTTTCAGATAAAGAACAAACCAAAACATCGGAAGTGGCAGTGATCCCAGGGGACTGAGTGTAGACAAAGGCCATAAAAAAGAAAAATTGGACATCACCAACGTGGGAAGGTCCATACCAGGTACTTCTTTCGACACCCACTGCAGTCAAGATAGCAGAGCGAGCTTCGTGGATCCACCTTGCACACTGAAAACTAGTTAAGAACTTTGAACTGTACAAAAATCTTACCTCTCCATCGGGGCCCTCAGCACAAAGTCTGGCTACAAAGGGGGGGGGTCAGATCAATAGGACTGATCTGGCTCAACCCCAGTGAAGAAACCATCGGTGCTGAAGGTCCTATTAGGGCAGAGAGTAAGAACGCATGTCTGAAATAAAAATGATAGAATCCAGAAAAATCCAAATGAAACTACTCTGGAGAGTTGGAGAAAACAGGAATGCAGAACAACCATTTCCTCAGAAGTGTTTCATAATCATCCTGTTGACTGTACTAGTGACAATAATCTTTTTGTTGTGGCCATTCCCTTTCCCAGCCACACAAACTGAACTGAATAAACGTGGAGAGTTGCACGTAGAGTGGCACCCCAACTTCAGCACTTACCAAGCAATCAAATATGTGTATGCTGAGACCTTCAATATTTTGAATTGCTGGATTTGCCCAGCTTTGCCAACAGCATATGGGGGGTTACTGTTAACTTCAGTCCCCCTAGGAGTCAACGAGACCTGGGAAAACCTGATTCATGATACATCAAATATTACATCACAAGATAAAATAGCATTGCACTTGTCTGTTCAACAAAAGGGAACTGTGTGTTTCTATAAGAATGATACGGTTCAGGTGGGTTGGAGCAATTGCAATGTGACTGTTCCTTATAGATGCCACACTAAATCTGATAATACCAGATCTTATTGCAATACAAACTATGATTCATTTTTGGAATTGATGCCCAAAACAATTGAGGAAGTAAAACAGATTCTGTTCTCTACAAACAAATGTCTATAATTGACAGAAAAATGTTTCACGCAGGACAAGTGTATGTTTATAGTAAAGTTACTACTAAAGTAGAATACTGTTACTTTATATGTGGTAGAAAAGCATATAAATGGTTACCTGAGAATTGGTCCGGCAGTTGTTTTTTGGGCTACCTGGTTCCGGCCATACGACACACAGCAGTTTTACCTCAAGGGAAAATTCAGAATGTTCGAGAAATTATCAAGAAACCTGTCAATCCAGTGGGGCAAATCGATGCGTGCTGGAAAAACCATCATGCTGTGGGCGATGGACTGACGCACATGGACTTGAGTGATACTATTATATCATGGGCAGGCATATTACCAGCATATGGAGCAACAACACCGATCAGGGAAGCTGAGAAAACTATCTAAACTTCTCGAAGTAATGAGTAATGTGACCTTTTCTGCCCTAGAATTGGTGACTGATGAACTGAATGCCATGAGAACTGTAGTTCTTCAAAACCGCATGGCTCTTGACTTCACCCTAGCGGAGAGAGGAGGTACTTGCACTTTAATCCAGGAGGAGTGCTGTTCATATATTCCTGACCACAAACACGAGATAGACAATCACCTTGAGGTAATTCAGCTAGTATTGGTTATGACCAAGCCAGGACCAAATCCATTGATGGACTTTTTGCAGAGAATGTTTGGGGGGTGGGGCAGTATCCTGATGAACATCCTGATTGCCATCTGTGTAGGAATGATTCTACTGATGGTATGTGTTTGCTGCTGCATTCCCTGCATGAAAAGACTGATTAAAGACTTTATAGACATGTCAGTTTCAGAAACCTTATACCAAGGTGCTGAACTTAAAGAATTGTTGAAAAATTGAAAATGTTTTCATAAGCTTATACTGAATGACTCTCTTAACTGCAAATCCTGAGTAGGAAGAGGTTAGGGGAAGAAAAAATTGTTTATGCTTATTTTGAAAGTGGAATAAAAGTATTAAAAGGGGGGAAATGTTAGAAAAAATATGTATTAATAATATGCATGCTTAGTGCATTCGAGGTTTAAAAAGGGTTAATACATTTATTCTGTTCATACTGCATAAATCTGCAGAAGCTACATTCCAATCCTGTTATGTCATATGTGCAGCTATGATCTGCTTATGCTTTGGAAATTAACAGGAAAGCATTTGATTTCTGCTAATGTCATGAAAATAATAATAGATGTTTCATTTCTACTAATGTCATGAGATTTAAACAAAGAGTTATTGATTTTCTGCTTATGCTATGAGAAAAGTACATAACTGCTGAAGCTATTGATAATGAAAACAAAGGCTGCTTGAAAATATAAGCCGTAGTCAGCATTACTTGTACCTAAGCTAGAAATGTACCTTGAAATGTAACACATATATATTAGAACTGCACAATTGAAGAATAGAAAGTTTGTAGTGGGCTAAAAATAAAGCCCCAAGGCCAGGTTGTTTTTCTCAAATTTTTTTTATAAATCCAGTCATGTCAGCAGGAAATCCAAGTAACATTTTCTATGTAACACATAGTGAGTTTTAAATCTGGACATTACAGCAGGAAATCTAAATAACATTTTCTGTAGAACATTACAGAAAGCTGTGTCTAACTACGTCAACCATAGAAAAGTAACATTTCATAGAACTGTATAAAAGAAGCATACTGCCTACTAGTAATTTAGGCAAAATCCTGTATCTGCATGTTTTGTCTCCTGGCTGTAAGTAATAAAGGGTGCCATACCTGAACCTTACGTGAATTGGTGTTTGAATTTTTTTTCCATTGACACGTCTTTTGGTTTAAATTCACCTTTCCTTAACCATTCCTGGATTTGATCCTGATCAATATGAGGTTGCTCCAAGAGTTTTTGATACTTACAACTATATTTATGCATCTTCCACACTTCAAGCCTTCTCATCTGACCCTTCACCTTATATTCTTTCTTTTGTTTTTTTTTGGCACATTCAGTTGCTACCTGATTTTTATCTACTTCTGATTTGATTTCCATTCACACTTGACACAGATATGCTTCTGTTAAACTAAACAGGGAAGTCATCTTAGACTTATTCTCCTCATGTTTTAAAACTTTCTCTACATTTGGGTCTTGTGAGGTCAGCAGATATATATATGCAGTCCCACAATTACAGATCTATACATGTAATCAATTTCGAGATTAGCATGAAGCATCCTTCTTGTTTTCCTGTCCAAACGTTTCAACACCTTTTGAGGCCAAACAATTGCTTTTGGAGTCAATCAATCACTCTAAAACTGCAAGTTAGGACAGGAAAAGCAAATTGGTTTATAGTGCTGACTTTGTTCCTAGATATCAGTGTTGTTTTTAGTATTAATTTAAGTCTTCTAAAATATGCTTACTAAGTTTTATTTGCATTTGTTCATGTTTTATTGTTGATGCTTCATCAAATCCCAAATATTTATACACTCCCTCTTGCTCAGGTTTTTTTATATCACATTCCTGTCCCAAACTGATGTTTTCTTGGTGCTGCAGCTTTCCCGCTTTAAAAGTTGCCTTTGCGCATTTATCAAGATCAGATTACATTCCTATATTATTTGAAAAGGTTTAACCACTTGTAGTTGTGCTTTCAGTTCCTCATCTGATGAACTATACAATTTTAAATCATTAACAAAAAGGAGATGAGAAGTCTTTACATTTTGTTGTTTTCTGGGAGCCAAATTATAGCCGTGACCTAATCTGCTAAGTAGACAGCTTAATGTGTTAAGGGCAAGACAAAAGAGCAGTGGTGACAGAGAGTCACCTTGGAATATCCCCCTTTGAATCCTTATGCCTGGAATAATAATTGGTCCTTTATCATGACTTAACTGCAAAGTGGCTTGCCACTGTTTCTTAGTCACTGTAATAGAATTGATAAGTGTAGGGTGCATCTTGTACATTTTTAAGCACTCTTTTATCCATGAATGTGGGATACTGTCAAATCCTTTTTTGTAGTCTATCCATGTCATACTTAGATTGATCCCCTTTTTAGAGTTCTCCATTATGATTTTATTTAACATTTATTAATTTATTTATTTTGACATTTGTTAACCGGGTATGCCTGACTATGTATGTGCCCTTTTTCAAAAGAGGCCCAGCGAGAAAATCTCCTTACAGAACAAATATTATTCAGAGGTAACACAAAATGCAGAAAACTTTAGTAACATGACATAAAATACAGGAGTAACTATAGATACATTAAAATTTCAATATACAGCACAGAATAATTAGGTGTCCAGGCTCTTGCTAACCCCATAGTGCCTTTTTTAGGCAAGGCTCAAAAGACAAACCCACCTCCATAGGTATCAAAAGGGATAAGAAACTAAGAGTAATGCTACTCAATGCCAGAAGTCTAAACCTCAAGATGCATGCACTCAAAACTCTCCTTAGCATGGAGAACATCGATATCTGTGCAGTAACAGAAAACTGGTTCAGGACTCCCAAGAGCACCCCAGCACTACCAGGTTATACCTCATACCATGCTTTTCGGCCCCAAAACTTGGACTGAACCACAAAAGGAGGGAGAGTATCGATATTCATCAAAGATACCCACACCTCCAGGTTGGTGGCAAAGCATGAAGCATCAGAGACTATCCATGTGCAACTAACAGTGGGTAAAACTGCCTTCCAGTTTATAGCCTGCTACAGACCACCCTCCCAAACCCAGGAACCCCACTCGGCCTTCCTGAGAACACTGGAAAATATGAAGGTCACTCCGAACACCATTATATTGGGCGACTTCAACTACCCAAACATAGATTGGGAGCATTACTCTAGCTCCAACACCCTTGCCCAAAGGTTCCTAGAATTCACAAACTCAAATGCTATGGAACAACTTGTTACCACTCCCACAAGAGGGGAAAACATACTGGACCTGATCATCAACAACATGGGGACTCTATGCTCCAGACCAAAAGTGTATCCCTCACTGGTAAGATCAGACCATAAACTGATCTCACTGGATATTCACATCCCGACCCCACCCCCTGCCCAGAAAACCACAGTGAAAAACTTCTTTAAAGCAAATTTCACACTCCTCAAAACCGAGGTGGAATCCTTCAAAGCCCCCGGGCCTGTGGAAAATATGGCCCAGACCGCAGAATCCTTTATAAATGCATTCTATGAACACCTTCAGGAATGCATGGATCATGCAATCCCAAATAAAACCAAGACCCAATCCTCCAAAGGCAGACTACCTGTCTGGTGGACCCCAGATATAAACAAACTATACAATAGAAGGAGGAAGCTACTACATGATAGAGCAAAATCCCAAAAAGGGAAGGCATCTCTGATCAGTATTAGCAAAAAACTAAGGGCACTCATAAAATCATCAAAGGCCAGCTTCGAGAGAAAAATTGCACAGGACACTAAGGATAATCACAAGGCTTTCTTTAGTTATGTTAGGAACTTGGGTGGGAATTCCCAGATATGCTCAGAATTAGTCCAAAATGACAAAAAATACACTGATCCCACAGACATTGCCAACATCCTAGCTGACAGGTTCAGCGCAAACTTCTCCCCCCCCTTCCCACCAAAAGGGCAAATATCTATCCCAGCAGAGTGCTGCCCCCCTGACATCTCAGATGCTTAGGTGGGAGCCACCCTCTCCAAAGCAAAAAACACAGCATCAATGGGACCAGATGGTGTCCCAGGCTGCGTCCTACATGAACTCCAAGAAGAGCTAAACCCAAACATAAAACTACTGTTCAATCTCAGCCTTACTACAGGATATGTACCCAAAGAGTGGCGTACAGCAACAGTGGTCCCTCTCCACAAAGGTGGTGCCTCAACGGACCCTGGAAACTATTGCCCCATAAGCCTAACTAGCTTGGTCTGCAAAGCTATGGAAAGGATCATCATGGACCTCATAAATAAAGATATTGGGGACCTACAGACACTGGATCCTACCCAGTTCGGCTTTGTTAAGGGCAGATCCTGCCTTTTAAACCTGGTTGACTTCTTTGAAACAGTCACCAAGGCCATTGACGAAGGGAAGGTGGTCCACACAGCCTATGTGGACCTCGCAAAAGCCTTCGATACAATACCCCACTCGGGCATTATAGATAAGCTCACCAACTTAAATATAAACCCCTATGTCACTAGATGGGTTGCAAACTGGCTCAAGGACAGAACCCACATGGTTAGAATTGCTGGAGCCATGTCAGACTCCAAACCAGTTACAAGTGGCGTCCCACAAGGCTCAGTCCTGGGACCTCTTGTTTGGTATATATTTCTCGGAGGTACAGGCCAACACGGAAGGACTGTGGCTGACCAAGTTCGCAGATGACTGCAAACTGGGCGCCATAATTGACTCTCCAGCCGACACAAGCATCCTCCAAAAGGGCCTCATAGAAACAGACAACTGGTGCCAGAGCCATGGCCTCAAGCTAAACGCCAAAAAGTGTATAGTCATCCCCTTTGACAAAAACAAAGTGCCCACAAATTACCACATAGATGGTAATCCATTAAGTACAGAAGAAGTAATTAGGGACCTGGGGACCCAAGTTGATAGCAATCTCTCATTTGACAACCACGTGGCCAAAGTGGTTAGAAAAACATTTTATATAGCCCACCTAATCATGAAGGGATTCACATCTAGATTAGGGGAGGTCATCGTGCCTCTTTACTCATCCCTCATCAGGCCCATAATTGAGTACAATGCCCCTTTTGGGATGTACCTTACCAAGCACCTGCAGCAACTGGAAAGACCCCAAAAGTACCTCACCAAGAGGATCAAAGGGCTCAAACAGATGTCATATGCTGCCCGGTTAAAGAAACTCCAGCTCTACTCAGTGGCATACCGCCTGCTCAGAGGTGACCTGTGCCTGACGTATAAGGCCATGTTCAACCCAGAATTAAGGGACATGCTGCACCTCAAAAAATCCAAATCCCATCGAGCTACACGCTCGAGAGACTTGAACCTCAGCACTGAAATAAATAGGACATGCTGGAGGGACAGATTCATAACCCAGAGGCTCCCTTCACTCTGGAATAAAATCCCAGTCCAGGTTAGGCAGAGTCCCTCATTGATTCTCTTCAAGAGGAGTCTTGATGAGTGGATGGGAGATCGTAGGTTTACCCCGGGTATCACTTCTGTGTCACTGTTAGACAGAGGCACAGTATACTAACCTTGAAAAAAGGGCATAGCAAAATTAATTTAAAATGGGTGGCGAAAGCCAAACATACTCTGGCTAGGCTTATAAATGCCCTAGGGCAGATAGCCTAGTATGAACCTATGAACCTATGAACCAAGCAGAAAAAAACAAATAAAACAGTCTGCAAGCCCTGTTGCAAGGAAAATATGAACTAGATTACTGCTGAGAAAGGGGTAGAAGGGATAGGTACAAGGAAGAATAGAAAGCCTAAAAAAGAGTAGATAGAGTACATGCCAATAATGCTGTGAGGGAAGACGACACAGATGAGTTACAGGGAGCAGATGGCACATGGATAAGAAGAGGACAGTTGAATAGAAGCTATACCTAAATAGGTTTATATACAGGGGGAAGAAGTGGAACTGATAGAAGCAAAAGGAGGAGTGAGAGCAGAGTAATGTAGAGCATTAGGAATAAAGATAAAGGAGTAAGAGGGGGAGACTGGAAGGCGAAATAATCAGAGCAAGTGAGAAGAGTGGGACAAGTGTAGGGGATGTGAGCAGTTATGCTGGGTTTTGGTAGGAGCAGAGCCATGAGTTCTGTAGAGTCTGTTTAAATGCCTTTTTTAAGTTGATTCTGTTGGTTATAGTTCTGATGGAAAGATGTTCTTTGTTCCATATGATTTTCTTTTATTGCCCTTTTGTTCTATTGCCATGATTGAGTTTTCTTCCAAATGACTATAAACAGTGTCAGCATCAATTCCAGTGTATAGTTTATACGTTGTCGGAAGGCAAGTTATCGGTCTATAGTTTTTAGGATAGCTTGCAGGTTCACTCTTAAGTATGAGTATTGTTTTTCCTATCAGCCAAGCTGGTGTCTGCTCAGGGTGCACATATAAATAGTTCTTAATCATGGCTAAATCTTCATGTAAAGATGTTAATACTTTTAACCAGAAGTTAGGTACTACATCTGGGCCTGGATTTTTCTACTTAGGAGCTTTTCTTAACTTTGTTTCAATCTTTCTGGCCGTTAATGTAATTCCATGTGCTGTACATTTGAACTCCATCTTTGATATGTTCCACAGGGTCTTCATAAATTATTTCTCCAAAATTTGTCTGTTTTGGTGGTGTTTCATTTCCCTTTGCCTTGTTTCCCAATTCTCTATACATTTTTTTTGGGTCATCAATAAATTGCTTATTTTGCACTTTTCCTTTAAATTTATCTGAGTATCTTCTAAAATTTTCTGCCTGTGTGAATATTTTTAGTTTATTATTTGCGATAGTGCATGATAGAGCCTGATCTCTTCTGATACTGTACATTGCTTTTATCAATTTTATATTTCTGAGTATTTTTATTGATCTGTTCTCTCTTCTATACTCTTCTAACAGTGACACTTCTTGTCTTAATTGCTCTATAGTTTTCTCTGTTTGATACTTCCATGATGGTATTTGATTTCTCCCCTTCCTTTCCCTTACTACCCTGTGTATTTGTGGTAAGACTTCATCTATTATTAATTTAGCTGTAATATATCCTATTTGCTTCTGTTATATTGCATGAATCTCCAGGGTCAATATTACAAGATCGAATGCTTAGGTGATCGAACACCTAAACATCGAACTTGTAATATCAAAAGCAAAAAAACAGCGAACGTCCGATTTAACGCAGGGAAAGATTTCCCTTGGTCGTTCACCAGATTTTGCCATTTTGTTTACTGTAGAGCGATCTTGCAGTTGGTATATTTAGTTGGGGGTTGGGGGGGGCAAAGCCCCCAATTAGTTTGGCTGTAAAGTTTTTTTTTTTTTTTTTGTAGCCAACCAATGTATTTTCCTGTGCCGTTTGACATTTTTGGGCTCGATATTACAAGTTCGATGTTTAGGTGTTCGATCACCTAAGCACTCAATCTTGTAATATAGATGCAATCTCTATGGACAGTTCTAATTACTGTGTGCATTTGTTTTATCAAACTTCTAACTTTTCGGGTTTTATTGACTTTCTGTAGTATATTTCTTTCATTGTTCTTAATATATCTGTCCAGTTCTACAAAATCAAGCAACTCTTCTCTTGCATCATTTTCTTATGAACTGGGGGCATATTCTTTGTTCTCCATTTCCTATGGGCATTGCACAGATCTTCCTGTGCCGCATTCTATTTAGTTTCACCCTGTGCCATCCATTGCTCTTTCATATGGGAACTCACTGGCCTATTACCCCACAACATTAGCTGCGTCAGAGTTGCCAAAACTTCCTGTTCCTCACCTTGCTGTGAAACTCCATCTACACATTTGTACTGGTTTCCTATGGAATGCTACAAATAGTCTTTATTTGGCAACTGGTCAGATGTTTCCCGTTCCACTGGTTTTGCATTAATTTGGGGATCCATTGCTTTATCCTGCTGTGAAGTTTTCTCAGATTTTCTAGACTAAATTCTTCACTTCACATGTAATCTACAAGCTCAGTTTCTAGTTCTTTAACTTCTCCATTACTAATCCGCTTTTTATATATCTGATTTAATGATAGCATAGGTGGATGTTAAAGATACTGTCAAATCTGAGGTTTTATATGATATATAGTGATACCATATGCAGATGTTACAAATCCTGGCAAATTTAATGAAAATAGGAGATATATTAAAGCATTTTGAAAAAAAAAAAACAGTAGATCCAAGCAAAATAGCATTTTGCATGCCCCATCTTGAAGTGAATATATATGAGTGACAGACAAGTTGTCAAACCCAAAAAGAATCTGGCACAGCTGATGAAAATCAGCTGCTCAAAGTGGCTGACTTTGTTTATGTTCAAGATCATCGTACATTGGGGATAAGAGAATTTGCCTTTGTGCTAAATAAGTTCTGGTTGGGAATGTTGTTCTTTAATATGAATATATATGTATGTATGTGTATATATATATATATATATATATATATATATATATATATATATATATATATATATATATATAAATATATATGTGTGTGTGTATATATATATATATATATATATATATATATATATATATATATATATATGTATATATATATATATATATATATATATATATATATATGGGTCTACTTCTAAATTTCAAAGTTTCAAAGCTTCACATTTTTTATGGCCAAGACTATAAGATCGAAGTTTTGAAACATCAAAATGTAAATAATATATATATATATATATATTAACATTTTTACAGGGTCAGTCCCTCCTGCATCCCCTACATCCACTGCTAATTAAATAAACCAACGCTGAGATCATACTACAGTGAGGAAAATGGTAAACATACCATTCCATGCTGTACAGAGTTCTCCATTTAAACGGTTCAAAGTTTCAAAACTTTGATTGTATGGTCTCGACCATAAGAAATTGAAAGTTTTGAAACTTTGAAATTGAAAATTAGATCCATCTTTCAGGATTTTGGCATTGTGAAGTGTTCCTATATATATATATATATATATATATATATATATATATATATATATATATATTCTATGTATATGGCTGAAGTTGACAAAAGCAAATGCTGTCATAATCAAATGCTTTTTATTCCTGTAAAAAAAGGGAATGCTGATGTGAGTCAACATTCTGTTAAACGGACTTTCTACCAGCAGACTTTTGCAGTGGATCACATTGCAGCATTACAGCAGGTTAAAGGAATTTGCTCTTATCCTACTGTTGCGTGATCTTTAAGTTAGTATGTGGGGTTGTGGGGCACAGACCTCACAATGAGGTTGCAAGGGGGCTTGCCCCCTGCAAAAAAATATAAGTTTTGATTTTTTTTTATGTTTGATCATTTTATAGTTCTATATAAAATTATTTATTTGTCTTGTGTTCACTCTTATTAGCATTTGCAGTTTGCTGAATAAACAAATGTTTATAGCTAGTCAGTATATCTATAGTTTCACTTCTTCACAAATCCATTTTCATTATTTGTTTCATATTAATATCTACCATTAATTTCTTCTTCCCCCATTTATTGCACTGCACATCTTTTCACTCATGGCCTTTAAATGATGCACTTTTGCATGGAGCAACATGATTACATTTCGAAATTTGGGAACTTGTTAAGCACTTCATTCATGGAAGACCCAATCTTAACAGTGCTCAGGGGTGTTGAAGAAAATTTTTTTAAGAACATATAAAAGGTGTTAAGAGCAGGTATCATGCCAGAGAGTACAAGCAAACAGTGTTGATTGGTTAAAGGATAGTAGCAGAAGGTAAAATATCATTTAAAAGCTGCTAACTTCATTCTGCTGCACTTATAAACAAAATATGTGTCAGAATTAGGTGTCTAACAGGGGTCTATGTTAGTTCACAGAAACTTATCTTCAGTGAACACCTCTTTGTCAACTCATATTCAGTGAAAATCACTTCTGTGATTTGCTGAATTTTCCAAGGGCAATGAAACAATTGCCCCAAAGCACAATGGAACCCACAAATAACTAAATAACACCCACTCAAGTGAGGGGCATCACCCCCACCCACACACCCCCAACTATATATACCAACTCTGAGATAGCACTACAGTGGGGAAAAGGTCACAGTTGTATAGTTGGCCAACTACTTCATTGTCCTTGGAAAATTCAGCAAATTGCAGAAGCGATTTTCCCTGAATACATATTGATGAAGAGGTGTTTGCTGAAAATAAGTTTCAGCCTAATATAGACACATCTCATAGCACTTTGCTGCTGTCCATATCATTCACTTTTCCCTGATTTTATAGAATATCACTGATTTTACCTCTTGTTTTTGCCCAAAACCCTCATAATTGTTTGAGTGAGGATTAGTCAGTCAATAATGCCAGACATTACAGCTTCATACTTCTTATTGTTCTGAAAAGTCATTCTCACTAGTCTCTCTCTAACATAGATGATGAACAGGCGAGGTAGTTCGTTTAGATGCTTTATTACATAGAAACACATCAGGATGGATAGCAGCATCATAAAATATGAATGAACTGACAAACAGAAAGACCTTTCAGACATACATGCTTACATCTCAACAGCTTACTGCACAATGACACTCAGGCTCGCACATGCTCAGCATTTTATACACTTGTCCAAGCCCTAAGATAGCTTCTTAAAGATATATACATGCACATTGATCTACATCCTCTCTCTTAAAAAGATTGCCCTTAATTTAAAACAATATTGGAGTTAGACATGCATTATTATAAACATTAGAAACAAACACAGTGTTCATGTGTAAGTTGCCGTGTATCTATAACATGGTCTGGATGGCCCTGTATTAGTTTGCCAAAGTCATTCTTCAGCAAACACACATTCCTTGACCTGTATTCAACAAAAATCACTTCTAGGATTTGCTGAATACTCCCAGGGCAAGGAAATACTTGCTCCACATGCAATCTCGGAGTTAGTATATATGGTTAGAGGGGTGGGATGAAGCCCCCCCACTTGGGTGAGTTAGATTTAGCTAGATTTGGGTCTGCTGTGGTGCAGAAGTAAACATGTCTGCACGTATGGCTGGTGCAGAGCCAAACCAAACCAATTCAGTACACAAGTAGCCAGCACCCAGAGGTAATCAACACAACACCAAAATAAGTAAAATGGTTTTATCTTAGTAACTCCCAGTGAGGAAGACAGGTTTGCCGAAACAAGTCTGGGACTTACTAAAATAAAAACATTTTACTTATTTTGGAGTGTTGCGTTGATTACCTCTGGATGCTGGCTGCTTGTGTACTGAACCTGCTGTGCTGCAGGGCAAGTATTTCTTTGCCCTGGGAGTATTCAGTGTATCACGGAAGTGATTTTCACTGAATATGGGTTGTTGAATGTGTGTTCACTGACAAGTGACTTTGGCGATCTAGTATAGACCCGGTCTGAATTTGCGACAGGATCTGGTGACATAACAATCTGGACAGGGTTTAACAAAAGGGACAGTCTTTGATGAACAGTTCATATCTTAAACTTCTGGATTCATCACAGGAATGGGAATATTCTCTAGAACTTCCTCTGGAACTGGAACACTGGAAAAATCACTCTGAGATAAAGAGTCTTTCTCACAAGTTATATGCTGTGGTATAGGCTCGGACACCGGCATCAAATGTTTCCATTCCACCTAAACTCTACTCCTTGTGATTCCACAATATACAACCTCAGCTCTGAGCAAATATTCTTCACATCTCCAATCCAATCATAACCTTTGGACGTATGTATCCTTACCATTTCTCCTACTTGTAATGGACTGAGTGGTTTGCTGGTCTTATATCTGTAGGACTTCTGGTTTAAATGCTTATTCAACAGATTGGTTTGCTCTGACCTGTTGTTCTTGACACATGGAACTAACAATTGACTACTGATTGGTAACATGGTTCTTGCTTGTCTCGACAGAAGTCTCTGGGTAGGTGAACCAAGATGTTTATCATGAGGAACATCTCTGAGATTCAAGAGACTCAGGAACACATCACTATTGTCTCATTTCAACTTCTCTAGTAACTGTTTTGCACTTTGAACTGCATTTGACTGTAGATACTGTGGGCTCCTTGTGACATGAGTAAAGTCCCATTCCTTGGCAAATATATTTTTAACTGTTGGCATGTAAACTGTGTGTCATTGTCAGAAATAACTTTGTGCAGACTACCATGGACTGCAAAATTTGCTTCATGTTAGTAATGACAGTACTGGATGCTAGATTGAGAAGTCAGTCAATCTCAAACCAATGTGAATAAGAGTATACTAACACCAAATAATGTTGACCATTCCATTTGAAAATGTTGGTAGCTACTGTCGACCAAGGTAGTTCAGGAATCTGGTTTAGCTGAAGTGCTTATTTCTATTGACATAACTTAGTACTATTACACACAGAACAAGATAATAGCACTCCCTCAATATCTTGTGACATAGAAGGCCAAATTACTATACCTCTCACCCTTCTTTTGGTAGAGTCTGCTGCTGAATGACCACAGTGCAAGACAGTAATGTACTCTAGTTGCAATGACTTTAGAACAATTACTTTCAAACCTTTCATAGCAATACCATTGTCAGACACAATCTCATCTCTGTATGGAAAATAAGGTTGCACTTCTTGAGATAAACTAGATTGCTCTGATGGTCATCCTTGTTGAATAAAGTGGTTGAGCTTCTGTACAACTGAATCTGTGGCTGTGTGATCTCTCTCAGCTCATCAGGACATGTGGAAGAAAAATGTCTAACTTCCATGACTTCAAATTCAAGTTTTTCATTCTCATGCTGTTCAGTGGTGTTTCTGGGTAATCTGGACACCATATCAGCAAGATAAAGAAGTTTGCCTTTCTTATAGACAAGAGTGAAATTACACTTTTGTAATCTCAACATCATGCATTGCAATCTGGCTGGAGCTGTATGCACAGGCTTTCTCAAAATAGTGACTAGAGGCTGGCATTCTGTTTCGATCTGGATCAGTCTACCATAACCATAATCATGGAACTTTGAGCATGCAAACTCAGTTGCCAAAAGCTCTTTCTTGATCTGAGCATACTGCGTTTCAGTTTGGGTAAGAGTTCTATATGCATAGGCAACAGGTTGACCCTCTTTCAGGATGACTGCACCTAGACCAAATCTCGAAGCATCACATGAAAAAGTAACTGTCTTGTGGACATCATAGTATATGAGAGTCGGTGGACTGGCAATTCTCTGTTTCAGGACAGCAAATGCTCTTTGGTGCTGTTCTAACCAAGACCAGGATACAGCTTTATGTGTCAGCTCTCTGAGTGGTGTTGATATTTGACTTAAGTCTGGAATGAACTTGCCTAGGTAGTTAACCATGCCAAGAAAACATTGCAGGGCTTGAAATTGCCTGGAGCTGAGATCTTGAGAATGGCTGTTTGCTTGGAAGGGTCTGGTCATAGACCTGAACTGTTAATTAAATGACCAACATAAGTGACTTTTAGCTTGAATTTGCATTTCTGTGGATTGAGATTAAGATTCGCTTGATGTGCTCTTTCCAAAGCTTTTCTGATGTTTCTGTTATGCTCAGCTTCACCATTACCTCCTACTAGTATGTCATCTACTATAATAACACAAAGATACCCCCAAAAGATTTGCTCTATTGCATGCTGAAAGACTTCACTTGCAGAATTTATCCCAAATAGCATTCTCAAAAATGTGTACCTTCCAAATGGAAAATCTGTACCTTCCAAATGGAGTACTGAAAGCAGTTATCAATAAGGATTTCTCGTCAAGGAAAATTTGCCAGAATGAACTTTTTGCTTCTAAAACAGTAAAAAACAGTGGCATTTGGCATAAGATCAGCAATTTTTTTGACTGTGCGCATTGGATAATGAAGTATTTTTAGTGCTTTGTTCAAATCGAGTGGATCAATAAATATTCTAATGTCATCTGAGCTTTTCTTATGAGCAGGTACCATGGAAAATACCCATTCAAGTGTTTCATCTACTGGACAAATCACATCTTGTTGCACCATTTTATCTAGCTCAGCTTTGACTCTGTTTTGGATAGCTATCGGAACTTTCTCCACTGGCCTGATAACAGGACTGACATCTGGACGTAACATCATGGAGTACACAACTGGAAGCTTGCCTAGTTTGTCTTTGAAAGATCAGCATACGTAGAAAAAATAAGTTGGGCGAAATTAGAGTAATGGTCTTTCAAGCTAACCTGATGGACTTCCTTATTAAATGAAAGCAGTCCCATTTTCAAACTGTCTCTGAGCTCTAATAATGACTGGATGTGCCTCTTAACTCTATAAATAAGTCATAACGTCTACTAGCAGAGTAACATGAAAGCACTACTGAGCCTTCAGATTGAATTTCTTCACCACCATAAACAAGTTTTGCACACTTTGCCAAATCAAGCCTTTCACTATCACATTCTCTAGCAAATGTTTCTGCTGACATAACATTTCACTTGGAACCTGTGTCAGCTTTGAACTCTATGGGTTTTCCATTTATCAGAACAGTACAAAATACTTCATTCTTAAAGTATGCGATGTAAGATCACAGCTTTCTAAATGATCAACTTGTTTCTTGAAATGTTCCCTTTTAAAAAAAGGATTTGTGCCTTTTGATTTACAAACTTCTTGAAATGATTACACTTATTGCATTTGTGGCATTACTGACCAAAAGCTAAACATTTTTCTTTTTTAGATTCATGACTTCCACCACAATTATGACAATTGGCAATTAAACTAGGCTGGGGTCCATGCGTTGAGTCTGATGACTCACTCATACTTCACTGTGACTGTGCAAACTCTGGTTCTTGCAGGAAAGCTCTGGGGTTTACTAGTCAGTGTTGCAGGGCTACAGTTGCTGCCATATGCTTGGGCCTGTTTCTTTTAACCCCATGCTGCATACTATCAACATGAGCTCTACAGGTTACTGGAAGCATGCACTTCTCATTTCTAAGCATATTTGTGTGCTTTTCTGTGAGCTCATATATCTGACAAAACTCAGTGGCCTTATTCAATGTTAAATCACTGTCATGAAGCAAAATCTTTTTCACAACATAATTTTTAATACGACACACAATTCTTTGTTTTATCATCTCATCCCTTAAATCACCAAATCTGCATGCTTTAGCCTTATTTCTCAAATCAGTTATATATACTGCAAAAAGTTTCACCAGGCTTTTGATCCCTTGTGTAAAATGCCTTTTTATCTCTGTAAATTTACATTTTAAGCACTCATGGTCCTCCCTTGACTCAGCTGGTATAACAATATAATGGTTTTCACCCACTCCTGCAAAGATAGAAGGTGCATAGACAGATGAATGCTCCCTTTCAATGGCTTCTGACCCAACTAAATTAAGTAGAATAAATGTCTTTGTATAGTCATCTTTATCAGAAAAAGCAGCATGTATGAAAATGTTGTACTCTTGCTCAAAGACTCTTCACTTCTCTGCAATTATTATTGTCAAACACAAGTGCACTGTTTTTCCAAAATCTGTCTACCATGCAAATAAAGTATGCACAAACAAACTGAAAATATGGCCCTTGTGATTAAGTACGAACAAGCTATGCTGTGAGAGAGCTTGTGATAAGATTCAAATGTACAATAAACTCTTTGAAATACTGTACTTTGCAAAACAAGCAAGTAGTTCATAAACTTCTGATAACCCGGATATCTTTAATTAATATTAAAAATATGTGTTTAGTGAAAATGTATTCATTTCCTTTAATTTGGTTTATGCAATTCGGACTTTATTTCAAACATTTTCCATAGTAATTTGAATATTTTTTATCAATATCAGGCATTTCACTTTATTTAAATATCGTTTAATGCATTCTGTTTGCTTTGTTTCATATTTTGTGAATATGAAATGATTTGAGAAAGTTTTAACATCTGAAATTCGTTTCTGACCTGTTTTGCGAATTATATATACAGTAGGGATGATCCACTCCTGTATACTCCTCCAATATTAACAGGATGCCTCTTGGACTCAAATTGGAGAAACTGGAACTCTTTCTGGCAACAAGTCATTTTTAGCCATACCTCTTCTGACACCATGTCGCTCATCCCTTGCTAACATAGATGACAAACAGGTGGAGTAGTTCGTTTAGATGTTTTATTACATAAAAACACATCTGGATGCATAGCAGTATCATAAAATCTAAACAAATTGATTAACAGACAGACCTTACAGAGATACATGCCTATATCTCAACAGCTTACTACAAAATGGCAGCCAGGCTTGCACATGCTCAGTATTTATACACTTGTGCAAACCACTTAGATAGTTTTTTAAAGATACATGCACACACATTGATCTACAGTCATGATCAAGGAAAAAAGCCATACTATTACATTTTAAGTGTATTACAGAGATATTTAAAAACTGTCATATTTTGATACTTTGCCCCCCCACACACACACACACACACACACACATTTGCAAACACACACATTATCTTTGGATTTGTCCGGACAGAATTCTCAAACAAAGATGTTTAAGAGTTATGCTGATTTTGCTTGACAATGCTAAGTGCTTTACTTACTTTCAAAGCTAGTAAAACACTTGGTGCTCCTGCCCTTTCTCAATCTTTTCACCTTTATCTTTCCACTGCATGTGTTCCTAAGGCTAGAACTACTCAAAAACACATTTCTAATATTTCTTTCTCCATCAACTTTACTGTGCAGTATAGTACCATTACCTATCTCCCTACACTTATTCTTACACTTTTTATCTAACTACACCCATTTACTTAATGGCTCTACTAACTTCCTTAACTAACACCATTTTGTATTCTGGTGCATTCACAAAAGATTCCACACCCATAGCTTTAACTTTTTTTCACAGGAATCTTGCAGTTAAGTGCTTCATGTACTTCTTTGGGTATTGTAATATATTTTTCAATGATTATCCAGTTGTATATTTAATTTTCTTTTTCACTACTGCCAGCATTCCCCTTACCTCTTCTTTTTCTTTTGCTGTCAGTGTCAAATCTTTTTTATTTTTCTCATTCCTAACACAGTTTTCATCTTTTATCCAATAACTTACTCATGCTCTGACTAACAATATTATTCATGCAACCAGAAGCAGCAACCATACTTATCCGACATCCACTTTATGTTCCTTTTTGCATCAAGCTTCTTCCCATTTATAAAGATGTCTTACATAGCAAAATTCCTTCATCTACCCTAATTTTCTGCAACACTCCACATTTTACTATGCTTCTTACAATCAACATTTAATCTAAATCTGCTCTGATAAGCAATCCTTGTCTTATTATTATTAAATTGTTAGTAACATACCATGCTTATTACAACTTCTGCAATTTTTTTGTTTCCACCCCATCCTATCTCCTAAAAGAACGACACATCAAACATTTAATTAGTCTAGACTAATACTCCAGCCAATAATTTATAGACTGCATTTGACGGTGGTACAGGGCTCCAGTTTCTTATATCATTACCTTCACCTTCATTTTTATAAACTTTGTAATTTCTTTATACCAGTAAATGTAAATTCTGGACCCAAATAAAATGTCTGTCCATGAATCCAAGAGTCCCTATTAATTACTTGAACTTTTTAAAGTTCGAATGTCATATGGTCGACACCATATGATTGAACTTTAAAAAGTTAGAAGGTGAAAAGTAATGGCTCTGTATGGTGCAGAATGGGAAAATTTCCCTTTTCTGCATTGAAGTGTGATCACAGAGTTGGCATATTTAAGTAGCGGGGGTGTGGGGGGGGCGCAGGGTGGCTTGCCCCCCCCTGCTCAGAGTGTTGAGGTAATTTTTTTTTAATTTTTTTATTATATTTTCGATGTTTCAAACTTCACTCATATGTTGTCGAACATATGACATTCAAAGTTTTGAAACTTCAAATATATGATATAGACCTGAATCCAACCCAACCCCAAACACAATGTCCAGACCATATTGACATGTGACCAATGTTTTTATTTGCCAGACCATGAACAGAATATATCAAACCTTACTAACTTTACAAAAATATAAACCATTATATGAACAGATTATGAAATGTAATGGTATCATTCTATACCCCACTCACATGTGAGAATTGTGTTTAAAGACCATTCTCTCTCACTCCAAAAACTGAGCAGGAATGTACAAGAGCAGCATCCTACACTGATCTCTCCAAGCATAGCACTTGCTACTGACCAAAGGAAAAAAAAAAGTGAGGGGGTACTATATTTATAACTATAATCTGCCTACCAGGCTGCATAATTAGAAGCCTGTTCCTCTTTTTTACATTTTTGACTGCAACACCTCTAAACCTTTAAGACTTCCCCATGTACCATCTTAAGAAACAGCAATATATGTACATTGAACCAAAATCAGTCAATTGGACTCCATATTGTCTTAACCAAACTTAGTCCACATCAGCAAACTCCCAGTGTTTGACTACTGACAAACCCAATGAGGATGCTCTCCTTGCCCCTGTGTAACTAATAAAATGCATGGCTGTCTATAATGCTGAAGCCTTGAGTGCACCTCTCTGAACATGCTGATGTTCAAGTATTTCATTGGTAGTACTTTCTCTTTTCTATATGACTTGAAAAACATCATTACTTGTTTTACATACTAATAACATCTATCCATTCAGTCCCTTAATCATAATATATTTCTTATTCTATGTGATAGATAACTACCCTTCTCACACTGGCTTCTCATTCTCATATTTGTCGTATTTAAACTTTTTGAGTGAGTGCATTCCTTCTTTAGTGTCAGCTGATAAGTAAGCAATAATGCCCAACATGCTTGTCCTTATAGGGAAATAATGGACTGTCAGATGATGTGAGCACTGGTGCCACAGGTGGAGGGCCTCCCTACTTGTGTAGCTTATGTTATTTCCTGATAATGCTTCCCTGAAGGGCATTAACATGCCCCCCCCCCCACAAAAAGATTTCAGAGATTCATAAATTGTTAGTAGGCTAACAACCCAGGAGGCCTTTCTAAGCCTAGGCAAGCTTTTCTAAAATATAATGATATCCTGCTTTTGATTAGGACATTGACAGCCAGGCATTTATAATATTCCTCTGTCCATGATTGATATGGGTGCCGCTACTCCTAATTTCACCAAACGTCCTTTTGTTGAAATGATTTTAGAATTGTTGCTTTTGGGGAAAGTTGTGTTGATCTATAAGTATTCATACCATTCATGTCAATAATACAATGAGAGTCAGAGAGTATGCCAGAAAGCATTCAGTGAAATGAACAGCAACAGAACCAATTTACTGAACAGAACCTCAGCATCCTACCATTGTTAGCAGTGCAGTGTGTGTCAGAAACTGTGCCAGGAGAGATGAGAAGTACACTAAGGGATAGAGATAAAATCTACTTATCAGTGCCTCAGTTTGTCGTTCATGTCAACAGTGCATTGACAGACAGCAAGATACTCAGGATGAGCTAACCGCACAAAATGATGAGAAGTACAGTGCACTCAATAGTACCAAAATAGGCCATTCAGGTCCACAGTGTACTGAAAGTCACTGACAGTGCCATGAGGTACCCTGTTTACTGAATGGTGAGAGCCACAGTGTATTGGGCATTACTTCAGTATGTCATTCATGTCAGAAGGATACCCGATGTCGGGGAGAATGGTATGAGGCAGTCACTCCACAGACATGTGACAGATAAAGTGTAACCAGAAGTAGCTCAGTGTGCCATTGATGTCAGCTGAATGGTGAGAAGCAGACACGGTAACAAGGGCACCCTTTGTACCAAGAAGTGACGAGTATGGTGAGCAGCTCAATATCCCAGTTTACCATTTATATCAGCAGTATATCGAGAGTGAGAGACAGTGCCAGGAAGTACTTAATGTACTAAAAGGCAGCAGGTGCAGCCTACTCAGAACCAGCTTACTTTGACATTAATGGAAGTGGCACATGAGAACTAAGAGAGGGAGCAAGTAAATGTATAAAAGCTGCTGATTTCCACGTCATTATACAACATTAGCACATTAATAACCTTCCTTGCAGTATTCTTAAAAGATTTACTAAACCTTGTGGCTTTTACCTGTCTTGTTTCAGGCTAGTAGTCACTTTCTTCCTCAACATTGTTTGCCTCACACCTGCTTGTTATAGCTGTATTTTGTCATGTAATGTTATAGCTGTATTTTGCCATGTAATGTTATAGCTGTATTTTGTCATGTAATGTTATAGCTGTATTTTGCCATGTAATGTTATAGCTGTATTTTGTCATGTAATGTTATAGCTGTATTTTGGCATGTATTGTTATAGCTGTATTTTGCCATGTAATGTTATAGCTGTATTTTGCAATGTAATGTTATAGCTGTATTTTGTCATGCAATGTTATAGCTGTATTTTGTCATGTAATGTTATAGCTGTATTTTGCCATGTAATGTTATAGCTGTATTTTGTCATATAATGTTATAGCTGTATTTTGTTATGTAATGTTATAGCTGTATTTTGCCATGTAATGTTATAGCTGTATTTTGCCATGTAATGTTATAGCTGTATTTTGTCATGAAATGTTATAGCTGTATTTTGTCATGTAATGTTATAGTTGTATTTTGCCATCTAATGTTATAGCTGTATTTTACCATGTAATGTTATAGCTGTATTTTGTCATGTAATGTCATAGCTGTATTTTGCCATGCAATGTTATAGCTGTATTTCATCATGTAATGTTATAGCTGTATTTTGCCATGTAATGTTATAGCTGTATTTTGCCCTGTAATGTTATAGCTGTATTTTGTCATGTAATGTTATAGCCGTATTTTGCCATGTAATGTTATAGCTTTATTTTGCCCTGTAATGTTATAGCTGTATTTTGTTATGTAATGTTATAGCTGTATTTTGCCATGTAATGTTATAGCTGCATTTTGTCATGTATTGTTATAGCTGTATTTTGTCATGTATTGCTATAGCTGTATTTTGTCATGTAATTTTATAGCTGTATTTTGTCATGTATTGTTATAGCTGTATTTTGTCATGTAATTTTATAGCTGTATTTTGTCATGTAATGTTATAGCTGTATTTTGTCATGTATTGTTATAGCTGTATTTTGTCATGTAATGTTATCGCTGTATTTTGCCATGTAATGTTATAGCTGTATTTTGCCCTGTAATGTTATAGCTGCATTTTGTCATGTAATGTTATAGCTGTGTTTTGCCATGTAATGTTATAGCTGTATTTTGCCATGTAATGTTATAGCTGTATTTTGTCATGTAATGTTATAGCTGTATTTTGCCATGTATTGCTATAGTTGTATTCTGCCATGTAATCTTATAGCTGTATTTTGTCATGTAATGTTATAGCTGTATTTTGGCATGTATTGTTATAGTTGTATTTTGCCATCTAATGTTATAGCTGTATTTTACCATGTAATGTTATAGCTGTATTTTGTCATGTAATGTCATAGCTGTATTTTGCCATGCAGTGTTATAGCTGTATTTTATCATGTAATGTTATAGCTGTATTTTGCCATGTAATGTTATAGCTGTATTTTGCCCTGTAATGTTATAGCTGTATTTTGTCATGTAATGTTATAGCTGTATTTTGCCATGTAATGTTATAGCTTTATTTTGCCCTGTAATGTTATAGCTGTATTTTGTTATGTAATGTTATAGCTGTATTTTGCCATGTAATGTTATAGCTGCATTTTGTCATGTATTGTTATAGCTGTATTTTGTCATGTATTGTTATAGCTGTATTTTGTCATGTAATTTTATAGCTGTATTTTGTCATGTATTGTTATAGCTGTATTTTGTCATGTAATTTTATAGCTGTATTTTGTCATGTAATTTTATAGCTGTATTTTGTCATGTAATATTATAACTGTATTTTGCCATGTAATGTTATAGCTGTATTTTGCCATGTAATGTTATAGCTGTATTTTGTCATGTATTGTTATAGCTGTATTTTGTCATGTAATGTTATTGCTGTATTTTGCCATGTAATGTTATAGCTGTGTTTTGCCCTGTAATGTTATAGCTGCATTTTGTCATGTAATGTTATAGCTGTGTTTTGCCATGTAATGTTATAGCTGCATTTTGTCATGTATTGTTATAGCTGTATTTTGTCATGTAATGTTATAGCTGTATTTTGCCATGTAATGTTATAGCTGTATTTTGCCATGTGATGCTATAGCTGTATTTTGCCATGTAATGTTATAGCTGTATTTTGTCATGTAATTTTATAGCTGTATTTTGTCATGTAATGTTATAGCTGTATTTTGTCATGTAATGTTATAGCTGTATTTTGTCATGTAAATTCTTACCTTTGTACTTTGGTCTGCATGATATACCTTTCTGAAAATGTATATCCGAATAAATTAATTTGGTGTTTCGATAATTATCTGTCTAACTCTTATCTTGCTTTCATTTCAAGATGGCATAACCTAACTACCCAAACAATTACTACTCAGTAAGAAAGACTATCAAATTATTTGAATCAGTGAATTGCATTTGCATTCTAGGTTGTCTCTCAACACACAACTAAGCTCTGCAGCTTTGTTTAAAGTAAGTAAAATCTTTGTCATGAGTCATCTGTTAGGACTGATAAGTAATAACATAAAGAAATTCTTGGATAGTGCTGCCTCTAGATTTCTTTAAACCAGACTGTAGTCAGCTCCCCTCCACGCCTTGCTACATCTACTCGATGGGCTGAAAACCAAGAATAATTGCTACTTCTGCCCACCCGAGAAAGGGCCAAAGGATATAAGAACTCTCCCTTTATTTGAGCAGGCAATCTTTGACACAGCTGTGAATCATGCTTGGTCTGTCTTGTTTCTGTATCATTTACTGTGGTGTGCTTTTCCTATCCTCCTCCAATGTCATTTAGTTACCCCGCATTCCTACTTCCCTTCAGAGAGCTCATAGTAATTCTGAATTTTCCCTAGCTGTATTTTATTAGATCATCTCTCAATTCCCCTTACACTCTATACTTGCCAAAGCATTTGTCTACCTTTATTTTGACTGATTAGCTTCACCAGGAAGGGGTACTTTCAGTGCTGTAGATTGTTTTTTTTTTTGTTTTTTGGAATAAGATTACATTCACAAGGAGGTGTGCTTGATTCACCCTCATTACGCTCAGAATCACTACACTCCCTTACCCTGCCCCCAATTCCTCCCTCCCCCTCTTGTACTATATTAAAACATCTCCCCCCATTCATTCAGTCTCCTAGTCACTACTAGCCTTCCCTTACTCCCTCTTTTCTTCTTAGAAATTACTTATAATTACGTCATATCAAAGTACTCCTCCTAAATTCATTATTCATTTTATCTCCTTGCATATCACTCCTCTACTGCTGATGCAATTCATATATTCCATAATCATTTCTATGATATACATACTCCTTATTATCTGCATTCATAACTCTATGACATTCTTATTAGCTTCATAGCCTGTGTAATCTTCTCATCGCCTCTGCCTTTGTTTTTTATAGCCAGCATAGAAACTTATACTCTCCTATGTTCTTTCCAGCTTTCAGCCCCTCCCTTGCTACTCACCCTTTGCATTTCTCTGCAACATTCCCTCCATACCTTACTTATCCACTGTACTCATACCCACTCAGAAGTTAGCACCATGCTTCTCCAGTCATCTCATTTATCTTCAGTACCCCTGCCCCAATTCCCCAGACATGCACTCTTATACTGAAAGATCTCCACCCATTTTTATCCAACCAAAAACACTCCTGAAAGGAATGCTGCTTTCTTCACTCACACTTCACATTGTCTAGATCTTAAATCCTCCAGTACAGTTACTTTATGCTAGGAATTCCTATAACCATGACATACATTTACATTCTCCTGCTGATGTCAATTATTTTCCTTCAATCCTCTCTCAAAATCCTACAGCAGTTACCTGACTCCCACTTCCTCCATATATCGGACTACATTAATACCTACAACACATACTACCAACCCATAACTTGTTAAGCCTTCACATCACATCACACCCAAGCCAGCACTTAACCCACATACATCAAACATATCGGGGTCTCAATACCTCATTATCTCTAATTTTGGTAGATAAAACCAGTTTTACCCAAAACTACACATTCCAAAACCACTTCTCAAATTCAGTTCCGTTGTCTTTATACTTCTGCTAAGAGTCAACACTGAGCCCATTCCAGGACTATTTAACAATAAAGCCTAAACTCATACCAATAAATAATCTCATATTACCTGCTACCTCTTTAACACCCACAGAATTAAGAACAAAAATCAACAAAATCACTACCTTTACCATGCAACATAATCTTGACATAACTGTTACAGAAACTTGGCTGAAACCTGACACTCCTAGTTTTCACCATGTCATACCAACTATTCATATAGCTAAGATTACAAACCAGACAAAAAAAATCTGAGGGAGGAGCATTGATTCTCTTGAAAGACAACTTTAACCCCTTCATTGTTGCAAAAGCCATCAGTAACTCAGAATCAGATCCTAACTGGATCCTTTAGAATTTCTAGCAAAACGCTATGAACCCCTTGTTATCGCCAGTGCATACCTTCCTCCACCAGCCTCACTATCTAAATTCAATTCTCTAATCCAACAACTATATGCCAATGCTCCGGAAAACTGTAACTTAATCAGTCTAGGAGACTACAGCCTTAATTATTTAGGATCAAAAGCCAATGATATGTCAAAACTCCAGGCCAGCTTAAATCTTACCCAAATCAACTCTCAAGCCACAAGACTAGACCTTAAATCCAACAGACGCACCTTACTAGGTCTTATAATAACTAATAATCCTGCACTAATATCTAACCTCACAGTACACGCACCCTCCTTCAGTGATCACTGTCCCATAACTTTCTCTGCACATAATCTAACATTAACATATAAACCTAAACTTATCACCTTCAGACCCCAAACTATTCAAAATATTACTACTCTTAAAAAGCACCATGCTACCCTTGATTGGTCTCGCTTACTTGCCATAAAAGACCTCAATGAAGCACCTTACCAATACCCTACTGCACTTGCAAAACAAATTATTTCTCTTAATATAAAGGATACTTCAACCTCATAAACATGACTTGGTATCTAACAAACTCAAGCACTTATTCAAATTGCATGACAAAGCATGCCGCAATTGGAAGTGTAACCCCCCCGCATATTCATGAGACAAATATACCTTAGTATGCAACCTAGCCAAGCAATCCATCTACAGCACAAATGCAGCCACTACCAAAACACGTAAATCTTACTTTTTAGCCAAACTCAAAAGATTCTGGATAGAACTCAATCTGTTGATTGGTTAAATACTCAATACAACCACTCTCCTTAAACCCCTGTAACACCTCCATAAACTGTCATGCACTGACTTTGTCAATGAGTTCAGCAACCTGCCACACATTAATAACAATGACAATAACACAAACCTACCATACCCACAGCCAGTCTTCCTTTACATTCCACTATTCCACTTCAAAAAGATTAAAACCAAAGAGACAGAAACACAAATGGATCAACTAAAAATAGATATTCCCACAGACTCAGGTAGCCTAACATCTTGGATTATTTATCTTTGTAGGGAATTCATCTCCCACCCTCTCACTCACACATACAACCTCTGCATAACTAATAAGATTATACCTCAGATATAGAAAACAACAACAGTCACACCTATTCCAAAACTGCCCAACTCAATTGCTGCTTTGCAATACCATCCTTTCCCAGTACTTCCCACTTTAGATACAATACTAGAAATATTATCTGCAACAAAGTCACTACTTATTTACATCTATACCATCTTCTACTCAGGAAGTAACATAGATTCTGTTCTGGATAATGCACCATAACAGCTCTCTACTCCCTCTTAGATGACATTCTATCCAATGGACAAAGGCAACCTGACAGGAGCTATCTTTATTCATCTCATAAAAGCCCTTGATCTAATTGACCATAACATATTATTTGATAAATTAACTGAAATAGGCATTAGTGGTGATGCACAACCTTGGTGTGTAAATTTACTCACCAACAGATCTTTCAGGGTTAAAGTAGGCACCACCACCTGTGAACCGAGTCCTCTTATGAAAGGAGTCCCACAGTCTTCCACTCTATCCTCTCCTATCCTTCACATCTATCAACCACATCCCATCTGATCACCTTCCAACACCTCTAATTCTTTATGCAGATGACAGTCATCTACAGATCAAACAAATCACACTCTTTTATTTTTACTCAGTTCCAAAACGAACTCCAAACCCTCAGCTAAAAGGTCAGACACATATACTCAATACTTCAAAAACAAAAGCAATGCTATTTGTAACCAATCAAAAAAATAGCCAAAGCACACAGCGTCCTTAATATTAAAGATGTTAACAATACCACCATAGAAACTGTCCCATCCTTCAAATACCTTGGCATTTGGTTAGATCTATCTCTTAACTTTCAACTGCACATTCAAAGCACACACACAAAGATCAACACAATACTATATTGGGCAAACAAGCTGCCACTTTTTTCTATCCAAGCCAGCCAAAGCTGCTATAGAGAAAGAAATACACTCATCTTGACTCAAATATAAACTACTCATAATAGCTGCAATCTTAGTGAAAAATTCCACCATTTCATTACTAACTGCCGCAGTAATGAATGCCATTATCTAAGTCTCACAAAGCTAAATAGCTTATAGTATATTTGAGAGGCAATCTCTATATTTGAGAGGTAATCTCCTGATAGGATCACTAATTCATAAACCCATTTCTCCTGAGACATATTCATCTCTCATTCATAAACTTTTTACCCAAACCCCACATATAACCTCAGGAGTATCTGTCAATCACAACCCACCCTACTAACTCCAAAAACTAAACTTCATTGTACTGACCATGCATTCGCTATCATAACACCTAAATCATGGCACTCCATTCTTCTTTCAATCAGAGAAGTTCAAATGTACACGCATTATAATAATCATCAACCCCTGGTAACTATCATATTGGCAACATATCCTAAGAGTTGATCCTATAGTCATGGAATGGGGAATCGCATAGACAGTAATCAAGCCTTTGACCATCACGAGTCTGCAGTAGTGAGGGAAACATTCTATGTTGTGCAATGTATAAACAAAGATATGGCATCTAGGTCCAAGGAGGTAATTGCTCCACTGTATTTGGCATTCATCAGACCAGTCACTGAGTAGTGTGCCTCCTTTGGAATGTTCCAAATCAGGCACATCCAACAACTTTAACATCCACAGAGGTTCCTCACTTAAAGAATACAGGGTGTAACATGCCCTAAGCAGAATGCTGCATGGCCCTATCCCTTGTATTCTGTCTCCTACAGGCTGTTGAGGAGAGATCTATGCATGGCATACAAGGCATTGGCCTTGATGGAACTCCTGTATATCTGCAAGACAAACAACACCAAAATTGCCCATTCCAAAAACTTAAACATTGCCTGTGATATGAATAGGACCTGCTGGAGAGACATATATGTATCTCAAATAGACCTTCTCTAGAACAGGCTCCCCATCTATGTGAAGCAGACTTCCTCATTAACCTGTTCAAGTATAACTTGGACAATTGGATGGGGAACAGAAAATTCATCTTTAGCTTGACAGCAATATTTCTAATGGACACAGGCAGCCTGAAAAATGGTTCTTCTCCCAGGCACCTACTTGTAAATGTTTCATCTCCCAAGCCCCTGCTTACACTTATCAAGGGTACCAGATCTTGTCAGAGATTTAAGATACATGGCTAAGCTTAAAAGACCATTCTGGTCATTAGTCTAGTGCACACCTGTGAACCTATGATAGGAAGACCACCACCTTTTCTCTGATATTGAACACACATAACTTCAACAATTATTTTGTGCAAACATTTGATGTGTCCATGCTGTTGTAATTACCAACCAGACTACCTCTATAACACTGAACAGTCTTAGTTACTTGAACAAAGTAGTAATTCATGCTTTATTTAATAATTATTATTACTTCTAAACATGTGTCTTCTGTGATTGTTTAAACTTGACATTGAAAGGAAATAAACGTCAGAAATGATATATTCACTGCATATTTAAGTACCAACATCATTCCACACCAAGGGAAGTAAGGATATGTATTTCATCAAAATATCAAGCCAGAATTAACAAAACAGTATTAAATTAATTAGTCAGACTGAGTAAAGGAACCATAAAACACAACGTTTTTCACAACGTACACAATGATGCAGCATTCAAATGGGTGGCTTAAATTCAGAAATTTCTAGAAGTAATACATTAATCTTATTTTGACTTACTTGCTTTCAGCAAGCATAAAATATGTTAGAGATAAAAAGCTGGGCATTCACTGATGTTGCATAGGTTAAAAAGGTTCATATTTTTAAGTAGACATTGAAAGCCTTATTATACGCCCCAGCAAAGGCATAGTGTAAGAAGTATCTCCATCTAATAATCTGCTGCAGAATAAGAAAGTTTGCATTTCTTTTATTAACCATCACACAAAGTTCACTACCATTCAGAAACAAAAAAGACTGAACTGATATGAGGCAGAAGGATAGTTCGCCAAAATTGTTTTCTGAATTATTAAATCACTGAAAAAGAACAGTATAGTACAAACAGGGTATAGAGATTTATGTGGTAAGAGGACTTTTGTTACAAGAAAATGAATGAATGTTTTTCAGAGCATGGGATAATAAGTTGGACAACTACAGCTTAGATGAGGGTGACATAGGAATAGCCTAGCCTAATGCCAGAAATATTAGGGCTCAGATCATAGCTCTCAACTGAAAAGTGACAACTCTCAACAGAATCAGGGACAAATCTAGAAATGATCAGGTGCAATCAGGAATCCTTTTTAAAGTGTTAGTTCTGTTAACTTGAAGTATTGACAGAATAAGAGAATGCAAATTAATAAACATTTTCTTAAGTAAAAGTAGTCTACAATTCTAATTATTATTAATTATTAAGTCTAACTCAGTACCATTTCCCTAAAAGGCATCAACATTAGGAGGAATTAAGAGGGACAAGGTTAAAATATGAGTCAAAATCAGGGGTATTCTTCAAAATGAGGAACAGTTGAGGGGTATGGAGTAGATGCTTTAATTGTTTATTTCAGAATAGGAATTTAAGACTTGATATGTTTTGTTGGTGTGTTATGATTTGAAGAAAAAGATTCTAACATGGATTTGGACAGCTACTCTGTGACTGATAAGTCTAAAACCTGTTCTCCACATCACAGCTTACTATTTTGTAGTAACACATATACATTTCATGGTTTACATATTGCCACATGTAACAACTTTCACAGCACATACTTTTTAGTTGCCTGTTCATTTATTTTTATTTCTGTTATGACCACATTTCGGAAGTGTAGGGCCATATCAGTAGAAAATTGAAACCACACTGAACTTCAGCAAAAAAGGAAAAATGCACCTTAAAAAATGAATAAGAATCCAATAGTTTTCATTCCCTTAACATAGTACATCTCTGGCCAGGGGTTACCTCATTCAGATTTAAAGTCAATTAGAATTAAACAACTGATTACAATCTAAAACCTTAATATGATGAGGATACACATATATAAATCAAAACCTTTCTCAATCAGATTTAAAGCCAATTAGAATTAAGCATCTGATTATAATCTGAAACCTTAATATGGTGAGCATACACGTGTATAAATCAAAACTTACATCAATCAGATTTAAAGCCAGTTAGAATTAAACATCTGAATATAATCTGAAACCTTAATATGATGAGCATATACATGTATAAGTCAAACCTCTGACATTACTTTGGTAGTCTACTTAATGACTCAGACAAGAGATAGGAACTTATGGGAAATGTTAACGGCATGACTATCCTTTAAAGCACTCTATAGAATTATACCATAACAACTTGTTCTGGGAATTATAGCCTGCATGTCCAGGTGAACCTTTTAAGAGTACAATACATTATCGTATGAGCTGGAGAAATGTATCATGGATAATGTGAAAACTGAACTCAGCAAATGGTATTCAAAATCAGTATATTTCCAAAACAGTTCTTTTATCATGTACTGGTAATGCTGTATGTTTGTATCATAGATGGGCCGTTACATTTATAATATATTTCCATGACTCAGACTTTGTTAATCTTTTCCATCGCACTGTGACATCAGAGTGAGGAGCTGATTATAACATGCAAGGTATGCAGGGAGTTGACATCATACCCCTTGCTAAGATGGTCTTACTACTATAACACACAATACAGTCTTTATTCAGTTTTCTTTCTCTATTTCCAGTGAAATGTGCTGTCAGAGAAACTCTTGTATATAATTAAAGAATTCTTATGGTCCCAAAAAGTTGCAAAGTAAAACTGTCAAATAAGTACTGTTTTCAGAAATGGTAAACAATGATTAAGCAAAAGGCAGACTATATACAAATTCTTAGTGGATATAGTGACTTTGTGCAGAGGGATACACCAATCTGCTTTCCAGATGATTTAGGATTAATAAAATAAAGGAGTGCAGGGAGAGTTAATCAAGGAGAGGGTAAGTGATGGGCTAATGGTGTCTTGCCAATCCTGAATGGGGAAGGCATCTTAGATTTTCTGCTAGGCCGAAGCCTACTAGCAACCAGGCATTAAGCAGGAAAGGTAGAGTATTGTCTCTGATAAATGGTCTTGTATGCTAAGCAATGTTTGCATTTTAGGCACCTGAAAACATCAGAGAATGTGAGAATGTGATTAAGGCCATGTAGCAGGAAATGCCATTTTACTTCTTAATGGCAACCATAAGCTTTAACTGTCACTTCCACTTTAGGAGAGAATACAAATGGATCATGATGGGTAGCAGCTAGATGATTGTGGATTTGAAAGAAAAATATTTATTGGAATAATTTCTGGCTTTTCACTATAATAGTGAATGCAAACTTGTTGAGCTGCAGCTCATCCTGATGAGAATCACAGGTATGTGGTGCAAATGGTGGGACGGCCCTGGGGGTAAACTGTTAGGTATTAGTACCATTCAGGCAGAAGTACAGTACCCACATTCCTTACTAGCATTCTTTCATTTAAACATCTATGGCTGTGTGTGTGTGTGTGTGTGTGTGTGTGTGTGTGTGTGTGTGTGTGTGTGTGTGTGTGTGTGTGTGTGTGTGTGTGTGTTTTAGTTGCTGTTTGGATCTGTAAATGTAGCAAATAGTTACTAATGCTTACGTTTTTAATGTGAGGGCACCATTTCAGCGAACTGCCAAGACTGCAGGATCAGGCAGCTACAGCTGTGATCCAGATTAACTCTTTCAATAGACAAGCTAACTGGTTAGGCATGATACACTGCACCTCAGCTTGTTGCATCTAATCAATGTGTCATGAAAAACTCCAAAAATAAAGCACATCCTAGGAGGGGGATTCATTCTCTCTCTCTCTCTCTCTCTCTCTGTATACATATATATATATATATATATATATATATATATATATATATATATATATATATATGGAAAGATACTAATTAGCACTGTAGTTTGTGGATCTCACTCATTGCTCTCAACCTCTTAGTGTAAGACATCTGGACAAAGCCTAAAATAATGGGGGACAAAGTCCCAAAAATAGGGACAGGTTTTAAATATTGCACTTAGAAAGTAGTCAGAATAATAGGATTTGTGTTAGCATGGATTTCATGAAGGACAGAAAATCTAAACTCAGATATATATTATTATTATTATTATTTAATGACTTCAATCCTCAGTGATTTGCAGAAAATCTACAAATTTTATGAGGAAAAGACCAAAAACATGAGGCAAAAATCTGGACATTCTGCAAAAATCTGGACAGTTGAGGGGTATGATGTCACTTTCAAGACCTGATAAAGCAAGTTGCTTTTTTCTATCTTGCAGGATATGTTTTATTTATCTTATAGAATAAAACACCAGTGTTTTTTCTCATGAGGTAGATTCATTGATTTCTTGTGTTTGGCTAAACAAGCTAATATTAAACACACCATACCAAAAACTGACAATGTAGATAGAAAGCTGGTTTTAAAAGCAGAAAAGATTCAATAATTATAATCTTGTAACTATGGATAAGTTGAGCTATTTTTCTAGTATTGTCTTTATGACATGATTTACTAACTTCTCCATTCATAAAAAGGAAATACCCCAAACAATGTTAATACTTTTTCCAGCTGCCTGCTAAATCCATTTCAGATTCATTGCAGAGCAAGTCTTTTCCAGCACTCACTTAAAATACTACAGCATGAAATAATTTATTTGGAACATTGCATAAGATTAGAACACGTTCCAATGGGCTTAAGACTTTCCAAATTCCCAAACAGTGTGCAGGAAAATGACAAGCTTTTTTCTCACTTTAGTTACATTATTTAATAATACTGGAAATGAGATGATAAAAGTATTAGTAGAAGATTACCATGCAAAAACTGTTACTTTAGAGGCTGAGGTTTTAAATCTCAATAAAAACAAAGAAAGAATGTACTTTTTTCATATTGCAGTAAAGTATATTCTGAAATGGCAGCTAAAGTGAGCAGGTATGTTTCCATCATAATAGACAAGAAACATAGGAAGCTGTCAAGGGATTCCAAGGCTTATAGAACAGGTTCAGTATACTCATTAATATGAAAGGGCAAAAATATAATGGTACAGTTGGTGGAGAGAACGGCAGTAGTAATTCTGAAGGAAAAGAAAAGACTTTCTATTTTGATAAAACATCCCATCCCACGAATGCACAAGTAGTAAGTAGAGAGAAAGATCATCCCAGCCATTGTCACCAGCCCCTTTTATGTTGAACAATGGTTAAAAAGAAGATATTCAATATCAAGATCAACAAGGGAAAATACAAAATCAAGAGATATCAAGGGGAAGGGAAGAATGAGGCACTGATTAATGTGCAACATATTTTAAATTTAAGTGATTTTGTGTTAAATGATGATCATGCTTCTGTTTTGATTAAAGGCTCTTCCTTTATACCACAAATGCTACCTAACTGGTGATAGACCTGATGTTGTATGTAAGAAAGTTTAATTTACATTATTTATTGTATAACATTGCATATTTTAATTGTATGAATAAGACCAAGTTTAAACATAAAAATGCATACGACCCAACACTTCATAATACATTACAAGTTTTTCAGAAAGTGTGTGAAAAAGATTTTCATCAGGTCACAAATATGAAAAATAAAGGTCACAATATGTTCTTCAATGAAAGGCAAGCTTTATCACAATTATCCTGACAAAGGGATATTCAAATAATTAAAGCTAATAAGGGGAATGAGATAGTTATAATGAATACAGTTTATTATGGCAAAGCTATGTTGAATCTCTTAGAAGATGAAATTTGTTACTTAGAAGTAACAAAGTGTGTAATTAATAAGACGTTTTCTGAAACTGATATGTCAGTCTTTGACTTATTTAGCCAAGGTAGCTTTGATTTTGAACTATATATATATATATGGGTTCCCTACGTTAGACCGAAAGCTCGGAAGATCGACAATCACATCACCGATGCCAGAAGTTCGACGGAGCAGATAACCGACAACTCGTAATCCCAACAGCGAAAACACAGAAATGGGAAATGTGTGAGCTCGACTCAGTAAGTGTGCGATAGTGAGGGATTTAGGGTTAGGGTGTGTGTAAGGTGTGTGTGCGATAGTGAGGGATTTAGGGTTAGGGTGCAGGTAAGGTGTGTGTGCGATAGTGAGGGATTTAGGGTTAAGGTGCGTGTAAGGTAAGTTTGCAATATTAAGGGACTTAGGGTTAGGGTGTGGGTAAGCTAAATGTGCGATAGTGAGGGACTTGAGGGTTAGGGGCGGAATAAGTGAGTTAGGGTTAGGGTGCGGGTAAGGTAAGTGTGCAATAGTGACGGACCTTAGGGTTATGGTTTGGGTTAAGGTTATTGCAGAGATAGTTGTGTGTAAGGTATAGTGTAGGTTTCTAGATTGTTGGTGTGCTTGTGTTGTGTGTATGTTGTGTGGAACAGCGAACTTTTTGTTTTGTTAACTGTCGGGATTGTGGTTTGTCGGGCATGTGAACTTTCATGTTTTTGCTGTTTCGTTCTTGTGGTGTAGGTGTTGTGCACTGTCGGTTTACTGTAGTAGACCCATATATATATATATATATATATATATATATATATATATATATATATATATATATATATATATATATATTTTTTTTTTTTAATGTAGATCTTTCAAAGATGATGAGAATATTTGGAATACTAACGATACATAAGAACAACGTCAACCCATCTTTTACACCTGTAGATTTGTCATATGGAGACAATTTCTGTTTATTTAGACCATATTTTAAACCCCATAGTTCAGGAATGAAAATACTACCTGAAAGACTCATGGTGTTTGCTACAATTATTACGGAAAGGTAACTGTGAAAATCAACAAGGTATATTGGTAAGGTTGGATGTGGTTTCCCTATATACTAGTATAGCTCTGTAACAAGGAATTGATTACATCAGGAAATATCAATCAAAGTTCACCACATTTAATAATATATTTATTAATACTATTTTTTTTTTACTTGAGTTAAGAGCACTACAGATGCGATGTTTGCTCTGAGAGTGTGGATGGAAAAGTACAGAGAATGTCAGAAGGAGTTGCATTGTGTTTTTGTAGACTTAGAGAAAGCATATGACAGGGTGCCTAGAGAGGAGTTGTGGTATTGTATGAGGAAGTCAGGAGTGTCAGAGAAGTATGTAAGACTGGTACAGGATATGTAGGAGGGTAGTGTGACAGCTATGAGGTCTGCGGTATGAGTGACGGATGCATTTAAGGTGGAGGTGGGGTTACATCAAGGATCAGCTCTGAGCCCTTTCTTATTTGCAATGGTGATGGACAGGTTGACAGACGAGATCAGACAGGAGTCCCCGTGGACTATAATGTTTGCAGATGACATTGTGATCTGTAGTGAGAGTAGGGAACAGGTGGAGGAGACCCTGGAGAGATGGAGATATGCTCTAGAGAGAAGAGGAATGGAGGTCAGCAGGAGTAAGACAAAATATATGTGTGTGAATGAGAGGGAGGATAGAGGTATGGTGAGGATGCAAGGAGTAGAGGTGGCGAAGGTGGATGAGTTTAAATACTTGGGGTCAATAGTTCAGAGTGTTAGGAGTGATTTGTGACAGACGAGTACCTGTAAGAGTGAAAGGGAAGGTCTACAAGAGGGTAGTGAGACCAGCTATGTTATATGGGTTGGAGACAGTGGCATTGACAAAAAGGCAGGAGTTTGAGCTGGATGTGGCAGAATTAAAGATGTTAAGATTTGCACTGGGTGTGATGAGGGTGGACAGGATTAGGAATAAGTATATTAGAGGGTCAGCCCAGGTTGGAACGTTTGGAGCCAAAGCCAGAGAGGCACGATTACATTGGTTTGGACATGTGCTGAGGAGGGATGCTGAGTATATTGGGAAAAAGATGCTAAGGATGAAGCTACCAGGTAACAGGAAAAGAGGAAGGCCTAAGATAAGGTTTATGGATGTTGTGAGAGAGGACATGAAGGTGGTTGGTTTGACAGATCAAGATACAGAGTACAGGAAGAAATGGAAACAGGTGATCTGCTGTGGCAACCCCTAATGGGAACAGCCGAATAAAGATGATGATGATGAGTATTAGATAATTTTTTTATTATGTTTGAGAATATGTTTTTAAAACAAAAAATGGTTGTAGCAATGGGGCAAGAGTGGTGCCGATCTTTGTTAATTTAATAATGACATAGTGCGAGGAAGAATTTATAAATTCATATCCATTGCCTTCTAAAACATTTTTTATAAAGTTTTATTGATGATTTATTGATGTATTGGTATAGGTCAATAAATAAGTTTAAAAATATTTTCTTTGATATCAGTAATAGTATGAATTTTTTATGGTTTACACAAGGTTATATGGGTAAATTAGTCAATTTTTTGGATTTAACTATTGAGTATGATGACAGAAATAAACAATTTTCAAGTAAGATATATAGGAAAGAATGTTTTGTAAATAATTACTTACATAAAAAAGTCAACATCCCTTGCATATGAAGAAAGGAGTTATTAAGGGGCAGTTCGTCAGACTCAGTAGGTTAACTAGCGACAAAAGCATTTTTATAAATGATGTGGATTATTTAAAAAGTATTTTTTTAGAGAGAGGTTACAATATTTATTTATTTATTTCCAGGGTAGTCCACTGGGCCTGGAAGAGCCTGTTTTCAGTGGAGGCCCAGGTAGAAAAGCTCCACAGGATATAGACAATTTTACAATAGTTATACAAAAGTAAATAAAGTAGTAGAACAGTGACAAATACAGAGATAATATACAATTTGTTAAAAAAAGTCATAACATTTCTAATCCTAGGTAATGATTTACAAAAGTGAGATTCACATAGTCTAAACATATTAAAACTACAGGCATTTCAGATGAAAAAAAAAACAGTAAGTAAAACATTTATGTACAGATAAAAAACAAGCCTTTTTTTTGGAAGTTAGAAATATGAGGAGAGGACAGAGAAAAGAAGGTGAGGTAGGAGAAGTAAAAGGTGGTATATAGTGGAGAAAGGGAGTGGGTTGGGGAAGTTTATGAGGTACAGGGTAGGAGAGGAAGTAGAGGTAAAGGGTAAGACAGCACAGTGATAGAAGGTTGAGGTATATAATGCATGGGAGATGGTGTTAAAGAGTTTATGTGGTAGGGGTACCGGAACATTCCAACTTTGAAAGGAAATGAGAATGGAGAAGAATTTTGAAGTTTGACTGGCTCTGAGTATTTTGAAGGGTAGTAGGGAGAGAATTCTAGAGTTTAGCTAGGGAGCAGGATAACAGTAGGTGGCCAGGGGGTCGACAAGGCTTAAATATGTTTAGATGATTGTGGTTTTCTGATCTTAGAAAGTGGTTGGGAATGTAGGGGGTTAAAGAGGTGGACAGAGAAGGACAACTAGAAGGTTTGAATATGAGCTTGTGAGCAGTAGCAAGTCTAAGAAGTTTGAGGTAGTTAGAAAGTTCAAGCCATTTCAGGGAGTGGAGAGAGAGAAAGACAGTGATGCGATGAGTTTCTGGAGTTGGTGGCAAATTTGGAGATTTTATTGTAACAGGTTTCCAACTTGGCATGTAAGCCTAGCTGAAGATTAATGAATAGGGGGGCACTGTATATAAGACAAGGAAGAAGGTAAGTACAGGTAAGGGTGTGTCTGGTGGAGTAGGTAAGGTAGTGATTGTGTCTATACACGAGACCTAGTTTTTGGTGAGTTTTCTTTATATTAGTTTGGATATGGATGTCAAATTTTAGATTTTCAGCAATTATGACACCGAGCAGTTTGGTATGTGATACTATTTCTATGGGGCTGTTATTCTGAGCAGTCACTGTCTATATTGGTGATTTTGGATGGGAAGAAGATCATTAACTTTGTTTTATTGGCATTTAAGGTGAGGTGATTACTATGCATTCATGACTCGGTATTAGAGAAGGTTAACTGAGTTTTGAGAAGTAGGTCAGAGAGGGTGTCTGCTGTACAAACAATGGTCAAATCATCAGCATATTGAATTAGTGTGGCATCGGAAAGAGAGACTGGTGGAAGTTATTAATGAAAATGTTAAAGAGGAGGGGGCCTAGGATAGAACCCTGGGGAACTCCGGTAGGAGTGTATAGAAAGGAAGAGAGTGAGTTTTTCCATTTGACAGCTTGCTGTCTTTCAGACAGGTAGCTAGTGAACCATGTAATGGTAGGGGGGAGAGGTTGAGAGAGGAGAGCTGGGATGATAATAAGGGTGAGAAACAGTATCAAAGGCTTTAGAGATGTCAACGAACAGAGTAGAAATTATTTTGCCAGAGTCGCGAGCAAGGGTTATGGAGTATAGAAAGGAGAGGAGGGCAGTGATGGTACTATGGTCGGGATGGAAACCATGTTGTGTAGGGGTTAGTAGGTTGCTTTGGGTCATATAGGATGTCATTTGGGATAGAATACATTTCTCCATGATTTTTGATAGTGGGGATAGGATGGCTTTGAGCTGAAAATTAGAAGTGTCAATGTTTTTGCCTCCTTTATGGAGTGGAATAATAAAGGCATATCTCCATAGTGAGGGGATGTTTGATTCTAGCATGGATTGGTTCATTAAGATAGAGATGGGATGGGCAATGCTGTCGACAGACAATTTGAGGAAAGTTGTGGGTAGGTTGTCTGGGGCAGGCAAGCATGGTTTGAGTTGAAGCCCAGCTTCTTTATTTTGCTTATAGAGACAGGAGAAAAGCTAAAAGTAGTAGTGGGGTAGTCAGATTGTGTGGAGATGTAGAGGGGTTGTTTGGGGTAGGAGGTTGAAAGTGGTGAAAGAAGCTGGTGGTGAGTTTAGCTAAGGATTCTATGAAGAAGGTATTGAAGTTAGAGGCATTTTCTATATCAGTAAGGTTTAGGTTTGGGTATGGATTATCCTTATTGCCTGGGTGGAGGAGAGAGTAGATAGAGTCCCAGAATTTTCTTGGGTTGGATAATTTTGATTGAAGTTTATTGTAGTATGATTTTCGATCCCTGATTATTAGCTTTTTTGCAGTGTTACACAGTTGTTTGACTTCTGTTAGGACATGGGGTAATTTATTTTTATGACAAAGTTTCCACTTTTTGTCTCCTAGGTGCATGATTTGCTTAATTTCTTTGGTTAACCAAGGGGAGGATGCAGTCTTAACTCTTTTATTTTTTAATGGAACATGGCTGTTAAGAAGGTTCAGGAAGGTTTTATTAAATTAATCAATGGCATTGTCGAGTGGCAAGGTTTTTAAGGGTGACCAATCTGTTACTTTTAGGCAGTCTATGAATATTTGTGAGTTGAAATTAGAGACATTCTGAGATTGTACATAGTGGTGTAGCTTTTAAGGGGGAGAGGAGTGACGGTCAGCAAATGCAGGCATGCGGTCACTGAAAGAGTCAGGAAAGGTGCCAGTATCTGAGACAAGGTTAGAATGAGACACTAAGATCCAGTCAATGATGGTACCAGTGGTTCCACCTTTGTTTGGCCTTGTAGGAGAGTTTATTAATTGGATGCAGTTGTAGAGGTTGATATTTAGGGAGGGGGATTCAGAGTTTATCATTTCCCAGTTTATGTTTACGTCACCTAAAATAACTTTCGTTTTTGATGTTAGTAGAAAATCAGGAGAGTATGTCTTCAGGTATAGGGATGTTGTAGCCTGGAGGAATATAGAGGGCAGCAATGCATATGGATTTTTGTTTGTTGAGTTTAAGGAGGGCAATATAGAGTTCAGAATTTGCAAATTTAGGAATGGGATTGGCGTAGTGAGTAACAGTGTAGAATGAGGAGTAGAATATTGCTACTCCACCACCTTTTTTGTTGGGCCTGTCAGAGTTTATGTCAGGTTGGTTATGGGGCAGCCAAGTGTGGAGAATGGGAATTTTATTTCTAAGGCTTTGGGCATTGATTGTCATAAAATGAAAATTCTTGGGGGTGGGAGAATATGGTAGATGGAGATGAGAGTTGGGTATGGCATTGGTAGGGTGAGGGTTGGGGTATATTTTCCCGGAGAGAGACAGTGAGATCCTGTCTAGTCTGAGTCTAATATAGTTTGTTAAAGAGGGTGAGTACAAGTGATGATGAGTGGTGTATTTGGATGGGAGTGGGGGGTAAGGGAGAAGAGGATGAGGTAGGATGGGAATTACTCTGAAATTAAATAGGAGGGTAGTTTTTTTAAGAGTGAAGCTCATGGGCTATAGAAGAGAAATATGGATAGGTAGTATGTTTGATGCATAGTATGAAGGTAAAGTGTAGACGTGTGATGCATATTGTGAAGGAAAAGTATAAGAGGGGGTAGGAAGGTAGGTAAGAAAGGAAAAAAATAAAAGTAGAGTGATGATTATTATTAATTTAAAAGAATGTATATGAATATAAATATGAATATGAATTTTATCAGCTATTATCAAAAAAAGTTTTAGTTCTGAGAAAAAGTAAGGCAAAACCATTATTAAATAGTAAATGTGAAGTGGTTGTTAACATGAACGAGACATATGTAAGTAGACAGTATAATCAAAAATATGTGACAGCATTTCCCTTGCCCATTGCCAAAGATACATTTAAAATAAAAAATATGTCATATAATTGAATGATTATATTATGAAATAAAGATTTAATGAAAATAGTTGGAGACAGATGACTTTTTACTTATAAGTGTATCAACAACATTAGAACTATATTAGAAAGTAACACATTGATTAGTGTGAATCAGGTTTCAAGTATGGGAACTTACAAATGTAATGCATGTAAATATTATAGATTCATCAGTAATAATTCAAATGTCTTTGGTAAAGGTGTTAACAAAACAGTATGGTCTAAAGATAAATTCAATTCTAATTCTAAAGGCATAGTATACTTAGCTAACTGTGAAAAGTGCAACAGTTACTATGTCAGTGAAGTGTTGGGGTGGGTGTTTGGGGAACTAAGATCCATGAATATATGGTTATATATGCAAATGAAGCAGCACAGCAATAGTGTAGTGGTTTAAGCATAAATAAGCAGTAGTAAGCATATATAAGCACCAGTAAGCGTGTTTAAGTGCGTTTGCATGGGAGTATGCATTGCCTACACAGATTAAGCAAAGTAGAAGCTAACTGTAAGAAACTGTAACCGGAGGTTGCAGACATATACACATATATATATATATATATGGTTCTACCTGACTTAAATTACAGCCAGGAACGACAGTGCAGAAGACCGACACGACGGATGACAACACCAATCAATCGGAAGAAGAGAAGACGCGACGGCGAAAGGTGAGGTGGCAGAACATCGACAGCACAGAGAAGACGATGACAACACGAACAATGGGGATGCCGACGGGGAAAGGCTGTGTGAGTATCTTGATGGTAGCGACGCGTTAAGTCGCGAGCAGGTAGTGTGGAGATTGACGGTCTGTGGGGATAGGTGGTGTTGTGTGGTTTCGACTAATCAGGTAGAACCATATATATATATATATATATATATATATATATATATATATATACATATATATATATATGTGTGTGTGCGTAGATATACAGAGATATACAGCTATGATAGAAAACAGCACACAAGAATGACATATATTCACAGGCTATGCCAATGGAAATAAGGGGCCCATGCAAAAACATGTAACATGTAGTATGACCCCTCCCCCCAGCCGTACAGAGGAAACATACAACCAAACCCACAAACGATGTAAATAGTCCACTGCACCCCAGACCACGGGCAGGATAGAACCGTATTGGGTACAGAGTGCACCCGTGAAATCTATTCTTGGATCACAGACAGGAGCATCCCACAAATTGACATATAACCAAAGGAAGGTGATACAATGACCATTCTGGCTGGGGTGGGTACATACCCGGAATACAAGGGTGGCAAAGCCTGATGACCCATGGGTCGAGACATGGGTCCCATGAAGTGGAGAGTAGGCAGCGTGTAGTGGTGTGTTCAGACCCGACCTGCACCCAGAGGAAGGATGGGTGCTGTAGAGGAGATGCGGGTGGGGGAACTATGGGTAACTAGTTATGGGTCTAGGTGTGCAGATTTTGGCTGATGTGGGTCTATACGGACAGCCCCAAGGATGTGATCAAAAGTGTTCATTGGGCAGGAGCGTCGCCCAACGTGCAGCCACACCCACTACAAGTCCTACTGCAGCAAAGTCTAATCTACAAGGCAAAAACCGGAGTGCCCAGATGTAGATATATATATGTAGAGGAATATGTGTGTATATCTACCCATAGCTACATCGAGAAATACCTCTCCCTCTCCGTAGTACAAATGTATACATACAGAGACAGAATACATATACATATACATACCCACATATAGATATATACATAGGCAGACACCCATACGCCCATATATTGTTAGATATACATAGACAGCAATATATAAATATATACATGTATGCATACATATACAGATATATCTGTATATAGTAATGCAGATATATATATATATATATATATATATATATATATATATATATATATATATATATATGTGTGTGTTTGTGTGTGTGTGTGTGTGTGTGTGAGTGTGTGTGTGTGTGTGTGTGTGTGTGTGTGTGTGTGTGTGTGTGTGTGTGTGTGTGTGTGTGTGTGTGTGTGTGTGTGTGTGTGTGCAAATATACACATGTAAATAGCTAGGATATGATACAGCAGTTATGAATTACATATGTTCACAGGCTATGCAAATGGGGGTGAGGGGTCCAATCAACAAATGTGTAACATGTAGCATCAACTACCACCACCTAGACAGGTGAAACATGCAAAACACACGATACAAGTAAACATACCACTGCTTCCTAGACCACAGACAGGATACTACCAGTGGAAGAGTCCTGCCAGGTCTAATCTTGAAACAAAGACATCAATGACCCTTGTGGGACACCCCAAAAATTAATGATCATCGGAGTCACCCCCAAAAGAAGAAATACTTATCCCAGCTGAATGTAATCTCCCTGTCATCTCAGATGTCCAAGTGAGAATCGCCCTAAACAAAGCAAAAAACACAGCATCAATGGGACCTGACGGTATCCCGGGGTGCATGTTACGTGAACTCCATGAAGAGCTAAACCCACACATAAAAATGCTATTTAACCTTAGCCTTACTTCAGGATATGTACCTGAACAGTGGCGTACAGCAACAGTGGTCCCACTCCACAAGGGGGGTGCCTCTACAGACCCTGGAAACTACCACCCCACAAGCTTGACTAGCCTGGTCTGCAAAGCTATGGAAAGAATCATTATGGAACTCATAAACGGAGATATTGGGGACCTACAGATGCTTGACCCCACCCAGTTCAGCTTTGTAAAGGGCAGATCCTGCCTTTTAAACCTGGTTGACTTTTTCGAAACAGTCACTAGAGCCATTGATGAGGGCAAAGCAGTTCATACAGCATACCTGGACTTGGCTAAGGCCTTCAACACAATACCCCACTCAGGCATCATAGATAAGCTAAACAGCTTAAAAGTAAACCCTTATGTCACTAGATGGGTTGCAAACTGGCTAAAGGACAGAACCCATAAAGTTAAAATCACTGGAGCAATGTCAGACTCAAAGCCAGTCACAAGTGCTGTCCCACAGGGATCTGTCCTGGGACCCCTCTTGTTCGGCATTTATTTCTCAGATGTTAAAGCAAACATGGGAGGGCTGTGGCTGACAAAGTTCGCAGATGACTGCAAACTAGGCGCCATAGTCAATACACCAGCAGATACACACATCCTACAAAAAGGCCTCACTGAAACGGACAACTGGTGCCGTAGTCACGGCCTTAAACTAAATGCCAAAAAATGTATAGTCATCCCTTTTGGAAAAAACAAAGTACCCACAAATTATCACATAGACAGCAACCCACTGAGTATGGAAAAAGTAATCAGAGACCTGGGGACCCAAGTAGACAGCGACCTCTCATTTGACACCCACGTCGCCAAAGTGGTTAGAAAAACATTCTACCTTGCACACCTCATCATGAAGGGTTTCACATCCAGATCCAAGGATATCATTGTACCCCTATATTCCTCCCTCATCAGACCCATGATTGAGTACAATGGCCCATTTGGTATGTACCTCACCCAGCACTTGCAACAGCTGGAGAGACCACAAAAGTACCTCACCAAAAGGATCAAGGGTCTCCAACATATGTCTTATTCTGCCAGACTAAAGAAACTTCAGCTCTATTCAGTAGCATACCGCCTGCTCAGAGGTGATCTCTGTCTGACGTACAAGGCCATGTCCAATCAGCATCTGATGGACATGCTCCACCTCAAAAAATCCAAATCCATCAGGACCACGAGAGCTAAAGACTTAAACCTCAGCACAAGTATGAATAGGACATGCTGGAGGGATAGATTCATAACCCAGAGGCTTCCCATGCTTTGGAACAGGATCCCAGTTCATATTAGGCAGAGCCCCTCACTGACTCTCTTCAAGAGAAATCTTGATGAGTGGATGGGAGATTGTAAGTTTACCCCAGGGGTCACATCTGTGTCACTGCTAGACAGGGGCACAGTAAACTAATTCTATTATATAAGGGGACCTTCACTGTGTCACTACTAGACAGAGGCACAGTATTCTAGATTTATTCTGTACATTTTTGTACCATTTCATGGGATGGCAAAAGCCACATCACTATGACTAGGCTTACAAATGCCCCAGGGCAGATAGCCTAGTACTATACTATGAAACTATGAAACTATGAGTCAGTCCCTATAGTGATTCATCCAACAAGGCTGTATACGTACACGGACCAGAAGGTTGTGCAAGCCTGATGACCCATGGGTCGACACAACGTACGACATGGGTCCTGACACATGGAGAGTGGGCAGTGTGTAGTGGTGTAGTTAGACCCCACCTCACCCACCTTAAGGATGTGTGCTGTAGAGGAGGGGCAGGTGGGGGAACTATGAGTATGCAATTATGGGCCTAGGCGGGTAGGTGTTGGCTGGCGCAGTTGTGTTAGGACCACCCCGGGGATGTAAGTAATATTCCGAAATGGGCAGAACTTACGCCCATACCTTTCATCCCCTAAGAGCAAAACCACTGGACAGAACATAAACCGTTGGGGGAACAAATAGGGACAGAAAGCACATATTCCACTTACAACCTTAGAAAGCTGATAGAGTAATAGGTTATGCATTAGCATGACTCGGCTGAAGTATGTGGGATCCTAAACCCAATTGCTTGTCTGTATTTAATGGTGTCATTTCCCAGGTATTTGCCAGGCAGGTGCAGATTGTAAGAGGAACACACCAATAGTATGAAGCAAACTCTGGTCAGGCCGCAGATTCTGTACAGTCGACCGGCATGCTTACACCTAATGGGCAGCCATTCCCGATATGGGTCCCACCGCAGCACAGTCCAGTTTATATGACTAAGTATGGTATAATCATACCTGTCATTGCATAACCCACTACACAACACCTACGAACACATGGTCACAACACCCCACTGTAGGCATGTAAGCCGATGTAATAGATATCACAAGGTATTATTGTAATCCTCACTCCCACCTAGAGGTGTGAGTGTCTGATGCAAACACCAAATGCAGTGCATTTGCAAGTGTGGGAACAAGTGGGTGTAAGCCTGTTTGGCCTTCGGTATGTGAGTACCACACTGGTGAAGCAATGTAGAAGCTAACTGAGTGTAAGAAACTGTAACCGGAGGTTAGCATTGCTTAGCTCCACGCAAACCCGCACACATCTGCTCACAACTGCTTTAAAGTGCCTTTATCACTCTGTACCCAACAGCTTGTGTTCTGGCCAGCAACAAAATAAACAGCTTCTGCAAGGCTAGAACTCGGGACCCTGTACATCACAGTAGTTCACCACTATGCCATGATAGCAATACATATAAAGGAGGTATCAGCAAACTTATCCTCACCACAGGGAAATCTAATCAAACATGTGAACTGAATCTATGTACAGTGTAGTGTTCTATAACCCACCACAGACCAAAAATATGTGAATTTGAGTACTGCAGTAAACATAGAGTGAGGTGTCACTGTAATAAAGTTATGAAGTCCCCAGGACCCCATACAGTGTATGCACACATGAATCACGGATACCAGACACATATATAACCTTTAATGAATAATACATAGCTTAGCCTTTTCAAAACCAGCCAATTACGGAAAAGTGCGGGAATCCAGCCATACTTAAACCGAAGAGGTGGGAATACGGCTCATAACTGACTGTAGCATCCCCCTGTAGGCAGAATGGCTGGAGTGGGAGAAGGCACTCGGTTTAGAGCACAGCGCTGGGGCATCCAGGAGTCCAAATTCATGGTATGGCTCCTGGTAAAGCACCATGACAGGAGACTACTGCAAGGCCAGTACCAGGGCTCACAGTACAAAATGGAGGCTTGGGACAGTCTCGCCCTTGACCTCACTAATGCCACAGGTATCCCCTGGACTAGTGAGCAGGTCAGGCACCACCATGCAGACCTGAAGCAGCAGAGGGGGGATGTCCTGGAACAGTGGATCCAGGAAGCAAGGCAGATGCAGAATGCCTCAGAACTGAGTAAGTACTCCTTCAACTACGTAGTTAATAATTCCCTAGCTTGTGTATACTATGGATAGGTATTGCTAAATATCACTGTACTTCTCTGACAGCTGTAGATGAGCGTGTTGCGAACCAGCAAGCCTATGATGCTAGGCTGCAAAGGATGCATTGCAAGGCAGGTTAGTAAATAGCCTGCATGTACTATCATAACAAATAAATGTAAGAGCCTCAGAAAATGTTGTACCAGTATACAGAATTGTGTAATATGCTGCGAATAAAGGTGTAACCCCTGCATTGCTTCTGTTTACTCTGCAGTCATATGTTGTACTGTTGCAGTTCTTAAATAGTACTGTTGTAGTAAGCAGTGATACCCACACTGTGGTATGCAGATAAAATGTGTATGACGTGCTGTATAACGATGTTGGAAGTGCAAACAGGTCAGTCATATTAGGCTAAATACATTGCAAAGCCTCACAACAATTGCCTGATAGCACAGTGTACAGTGATCTTAACTGTAATGCTTTTGTCACACACAGCAGGGCTTTGGATCCCAGGAGCACCAATAAGTTGTATGCATAATCATTCCACACAACTGCACACAGTTTGTTAGAATGTTCAGAGAGTAAGCTGTATGCATATATACACTTAACAACTGTACAGAGTTTGCTAGAATGCTCACATAGAAAGTGGTATGCATATTCATACCCCTCAACTGTTCCAATCTGCCCAGTATGTCCTGATAAATGGCCCACATCACCTGCCTTTTTCCCTGTTCCCCTGATAAATTAGTGTGATGATCCAAGAAATGTCGGCAGCTGTTAATGACATATAACAGATAGTCAGACTTGTACGTAGTCAGAGAATGTACATGCAAACATACCTGTCACCCCACCATCTCACCCAAAGTGTATGACAGCAGTCTCAAAACATGTTGCATTAACAGCTGCATCTTGTCAAGCCTGTACGTAAGACACAGGTCCTGTACATACTAATCTACAAACATACCATTGTACAATATAATGCCATTGGGTAGTGTAATAATACATGTAAGGGACAGACCACTGCAGTGACTATGAATGTTGTGTAAACTACATGCTACAACATAGCTCATATGGGAAGGCCGGCCCCAGCGGACCCACCTGTCTCACCTCAGCTGACCATGGCACCAGGCACCAGCACATCTGGGGCCCAGCCTGGGACTTCCTCGTCCGTTGGCCCTGCACCATGTTTGGGTGGAACTGCCACAGGGGATGGGGCTCGCCCCCCCCCCACGGGAGTGGGAGCGGACAGGAACCTTTCACTCATGGTATGGTCTGGGCTGTGGTGCATAGGGAGCTTGACAGGGAGAATCGAAACAGCCTATGCCAGCTTGAGGGCCAAGTGGCGCAACTAGATGGTGAGCCTGCCCCTCCTAGACAGCCCCCAACACAGCCACCTTCTGGGCTGTGAAGGTGCAGTGGTGACTGCCCATGGGTGGGGACCTCAGTCCCACTGTATCTATTTGTGGGCTCATGCGCTTGCAACTTCCAAACACCCTTCCCCGTCCAAGGTGTCCCCCCCGCATGTGTCATATATTGTCCCTGTACATGTTTTGTTTGTCTTGTCTGTCATCCTACCCAATCTATCTTCCCTGATCATACCTACTCTGCTTCCCTAACATCCCACTCTCACCTAAACATAAAAGAAAAAAAGGGCAATATGTTCCCGCAAAAAAAAATGCCCCATACATTGCTGTCCATTTCACACATGTGGACACATGTAAACGTTTCTAATTGGCATCACGACATACTATTGTTGTCCTCACCCCCTCTCTCAGGGTTGTGAGTGTCCAAATGTACCACAAATGTTATTGCATATGCACAGCCATTGTGGTAGAAGAAATGGACAGCTATGGACCTTCCCTACAGCCTTCCTGCACACCCCATACATACTGTCCATTTCACACATATGTCCACTGGACACGTGTAAACATTTCTAATTGGCATCACAACATACTGTTGTTGTCCTCACCTCTCTCTCAGGGTTGTGAGCGTCCAAATGTACGACCAAATTTATTGCATATGCACAGCCATTGCTGTAGAAGAAATGTACAGCTATGGACCTTCCGTACACCCTTCCTGCACATCCCTAGCTACCTTGCCTACTGTCTTCCCCTCTTTGTGCTGCTTTTTCACCACTTTCCTATCACCCGTTTTTCTTTTCTTTTAAAGAAATTAGCACAGGGGAAAGTAGGAGTAAGCACTTTTAAGCATGAGTGAGCAGGTTTCATCCTGTTTGTGCGGGGGTAATCACTGCCTACACAGGTTAAGCAATCAAGAAGGTAACTGAGTGTAAGGAACTGTAACGAAAAGTAACTATTGCTTATCATACAAAGCTGCGCATACCCGCTCACAACTGCTTAAAGTGCCTTAATCACTCCGTATCCAATGCCCCCTGTTCTGCCCAGCAACAAACTAAACAGCCTCGGCAAGGCTTGAAACCAGGACCATGCACACCATGGCCAATGTGATTTACCACTAAGCCATGGTAGATATGCAGACATTGTATGTTATCAGAAACATATCATCCAGCACAGTCATTCAACAGTATAGGAAATGTATTTCATTATGTAGATGTATGTGTGTGTGTTTATGTCTAGATATATATACATACATAGATACAGATATATATATATATATATATATATATATATATATATATATATATATATATATATATCAAGAAAATACCATGCAACAACAAAGCATTAAAAAAGAATGAAAAGGGAAACACCAGCAACTCCTGTATTATGTAGTGGTGTTGTCCTATGTAATATCAAGAATCCCTCAGACAGACATGTGTCATTAATACACACAAACATTTGTACATTACCCAAATACTTTACTTTGAGCATTTTATTTACATTAACAAAACATTTCCTGTCCAATCATTATGTGAGAAAAGTACTCTTTCAAGGTGCTGTGTGCAACATCATTATCATTGTTGTTGTCTTTCGGCTTTTCCCGGTTAGGGGTCGCCACAGCGGAACTCCGGTCCGCTAATGATTGGCAGTAGATTTTCACGGTGCTGAGTTGCCAGCTCGATGCCCAACCTTCAACAAAGGCACGCCCATTCATGCATGTCTTCCGGAATGCCACTCGACCCGCGGGGAGGACATGCAGACTCCACTCAGAAGACACTCGCCGCACACTAGCTGAGAGTCGAACAGGAGAACCTCTTGCTGTGAGGCAACAACGCTACCACTGCACCACCATGGGAATGCAACATCATCATCATTAAAAAGTTAAATTGGGTAACCATAGAGGGACCGGTAGTGTAGTGTGTACAATGGGGTCATCTGCATCATGTGTACCTGGAACCTTTAGGCATCATGTGCATACCAGGGTCGTGTGCCTGAGAGAGGGGTGAGGACAACAGTAGTATGTTGTAATGCAAATTAAAAAGGTTACATATGTCCAGTGGACACATGTGTAAATTGGACAGCTATGTATGGGGGAAAAGTTGTTCTGGGAACTGAATGGCCTTTTGTTTCCATTTTCGTAATGTGAGAGTGGGATGTTGGGGAAGGAGAGCAGGTATGCTCGTGGAGGATAGGTTGGGTAGGATGACAGGCAAGACAGACAAGACAGCATACAGGGGCAGTATATGACATATGTGGGGGGGATACACCTTGGATGGGGAGGGGTATTTGGCAGTGACAAGCCCATGAGCCTCCAAATGGAAACAGTGGGATGGAGGTCCCCACCCATGGGCAGCCACCACTGCACCTTCACAGCTGCAAAGGTGGCTGGGCTGGGGGCTGTCTAGGAGGGGCAGGCTCACCCTCTAAATGTGCCACTCTGCCCTCGAGCTGGCATAGCTGGCCTCAAAACCCCTTATTGAGCCCTCTATGTACCACAGCCTGGACTGTACGATGGCTGACAGGTTCCTGTCTGGACCTGCTCCCAGGGGGGCAAGCCCCATCTTCAGTGGTGGTTCCACCAGAAGGTGGTGCAGAGCCAACAGAGGTGGAGGTCCAAGGCTGGGCCCCAGATGTGCTGGTGCCTGGTGCCATGGCCTGCTGAAGTGGGACATGTGGTTCCATCAGGACCTCCAATCCCATACAGCCTATGGTGTTGCAGTTTTAACACAGATAAGGCTTAGTAATAGTCAACAGCATTCAGGATTACTTATAACAGCATGCATAGATATTACAATCAACTCAAGACAGCAGATGTCATACATTTGCAGAGGGAGCACAACACATGCATATATACTGCATGACATCTGTCCAAAGCGTAGATGACTTGTGACTGCAACTTTGAACAGTGACTTATTATTGGCATGTCACTGTGATAACCACAGACAGTGACTGTCATACCACTGTTACATGTGACGTATGTCCAATCAGGGATGCAATGGCAGTAACTCTCATCACTGTCACCGTGTACTGACTGCAATCCTCACACTATGCTTCTGCAGTTCATAGATGTGAGTTCTGTGAGTAACAGAAGAATCAAATTGTTCCACACACTGACCAGTCCACAGATGACCCTACAGATGGGGAATTTCTTGTCAGTTATTACAACATGCAGACTAGCCATTACCACACACAACCTGTTAAATTGGCAGTAGTCTGAATGAAGCATAGATACACTTACATGCTGTAGTCATGTCTGGCACATCACCCTCCTGTCTTTAAGCTATTTTCCACTGTGTATGTTGTTTGAGGAATATCCAGATTTCATCTGTGATGCTGTTTAACAAATACCAGATCCAGGTTCCACTCACAGTGACTGTCATGGGCAAACACCAACATGATGTTCCTAGATATTGTACTGTGTCTCCATGCAATTGGCTATGGGAATGTCACTACAGCTGTTTTACATGCAGTCAGCTAGAGGAGGACTGCAATAGGTGCAGAAGCCATCACCTGATCCTGACCATCACTTACAAGACACAAGCTGCTGCTGAGCAGGTGCACATCTCCATACCCACCAGAGAGTGTTTGGGAGGGACAGACAGAGGCAAAGTACATCAGAGAAGGGCTGGAAGACTAAAACCTAAGCATGTTCTGTCACACACCTACCATTACAGGAGTCCATACCCCTGACTGACTAGCCATTTCTATTACAAGTGCATGCAGTTACTTCATGTGCCACATAGCTGACATGTTGGTGTGCTGTAAGAACATATATGTGTGCTGGTGAGTGACATCTGTAACAGAGATATAGTAGACATACATTAGGTGTAGCACACATGGCTGTCCACATGAACAGATGTCATTGTCAATACAACCACACTCTCTAAGGGACTTAGACACATTGGCACACTTTGGCAGGCTCACAAATACACTTCCTAACTACTTAGTTTGCCACACTACACTAATGCACAGGTATTACATGCACCACAGGGGGTAACCTGAGGTTCTATGGGCTAGGGCACGTGAAAGTGTCTGACATCAGTCAGTATGCCAGTGGAAGTTATACTGGGTATGACTGTGGTTGGGAACATCATACCCCACATGCAGACACAAGGTGCCAGTACTGACATGCATGTGTGCATTGCTTCATGGGTGTGTAGTGGTTGGCTGTGCAAGATGGGTGTACAAGGTTGGGTGAGGGGTAATCGTTGGCATCAGGCCATCTGACAATGGTCTGCAGTGTGGTTCAGGGGTGAAGCGTCGGCAATGTCCCACACAGATGGGTATTGTACTAACTCGCCTGTTATCTTGGTTACTATTGTGTGTGGCCATTGCTTTGCAATGCATGCCATGTCTGTGTTTGATAGTCATTGACATGGACATATACATCTACATGGCACTGTACAGCAGTATAGCATCCTGCCATGTACTACCTGTGTTGCACATGTGAAGCACATGGGACAATGGCTAGCTTGATGGTATTTGCAGGGTTGGATATCAACTATAGCATATATGGTCATAGTGAACTAGTAGGCTATATACCCTGGGCCATTTATGAGCCTAAGCTGAAAGGTTACCTAGCTGTAGCCAACAGACAGGTAGATTTCAGTGACCAGTTCAAGCAGTGCCACAGAACTGATCCACAGGGTTACTGATATATTTGCCATGCGGTCATCACACCATGTCTCAAAGAGGGGCAATGTGCAACTTTGTTGGACAGGGACGCATAGTATGACAGGAGTATGTAAAGTGTATGGGACAGGGATCTGTCAGGCATGTTATGATCCTTGTACTAGACAGGTGGATGTCCATGAAGTATGTGTTTGTTTGAAATCAGGATGTGTGATTGTAGCATGTCCAACATCTCTGGGTTGGACATGCTTTTATTCAGGGTAGACATCATGCAACAAAGTGGAGCTAGGGTTTGGGAAGGCCGGTGCAGGCCATCTGAACATGGCCAATAACCCTTAAAGGAAATATGTGATCTATTATGAGTCACTTGAGTGCTGAGTATGACTGAACAATGATCTCTATATTCATGGATGGCACCCTGTCATGATTAGGGATGCCACTTTCGACTACCTGACTGGTGTGGTGAAGTGACTATCAAAGGAAAAACTACTGTCCAGCTGCATCTCATACACACACAGTTTCCATTATGTTGCCCACTGCCTAGGTGGTAGTTCATGGGTACAGGGTTTTTAACATAGGGGATGTCAATGCAATACTTAGCTGACAGATTGTGGCCATACTTCACACACCACACATCTGACCCACAAAGGCCCTTCTGTATGTTGCCTGCAGTACTCATTGAGTCAACTATTGCTCCTAGCCCATAGTTCTTTGCAAACTTCATTAGGCAGATGCTTTCTGTGTTAGTCTGTGTGGTATAGATAACAAAGTGGGGGAGTACTAGGAATGAACCCTGTATTACTGTAGCTGGCACTGGTTTGATGTGCGTGTATTAGTCAGACACCTTCTGTAGTGCTGGTTCTGCCAGCAGTCCAGTTGCCAACCAATCCTGTGACATAGGAATATACACCTAGTTTACTGAGTGTAGCTGGAACACAGTATGGGTGATGGTGTTCTAAGACCTGGCAAGGTCATGATATGCTGTGTGAATCAATCTTACTGTCATCTACATCTGTACTGACTAAATCAAATAAGCTGATCAAGGCTCATGGCCTTACAGACCATACTCAGCAGGGTAGTAGTGCACTATTCCCCATTATCAGTGGTAACTCCCCCTTTGTCGGGTGTGATAACTGTTGCTGTGCACCATTCAGTGTATACACAGCCTGACATGAAGCTATGACTGAACATGCTGTGCATGTGGAGAGTAAATTGTTCTGACATTTGTGTAAAATACACCCTGGGATGTTGACAGGTCCCATGCAAGCTGTATGTATGGCTTTAGAGAGTGCAGCTTTTACCTGTATAGTTGTTATTACAGGGGCTCTGTAGTGTACATGGATATATAAATATGTGTACCTGTTGGGGGGAGGTGAGAGTGGGTTTAGGTTATTCAAGACCCTATCTGAATGAACAAGTGCTATTTCTCTAGGTGCAGTACTTCTCATGCCATAGTGCTGTGAAGCACGGCAGGTCTTGTTGTTGCCATTATGATTCATGACACAGCTATAGAATGCTCTGTGATTGGCCTCATAATATGTGGCTGATTAGTTTCACAGTAGCTTTGTGTGGTTTTATATGGTGTATCTGCATCTTACTGAGGCTGACCAGGGATCACCTCCACTCATGTGTGTTCACTCTTGCAACAGTTACTACCTTCTGTTGTACAGTTTAAGGCAGGGTACCACCTGTTTGCCTTCATGTTTGTGTTTGGTTGAATCTTGGTTCTGTTTCAATGGCACAATCACTGCACTTATGTGAGTGCTTAAAGTGCAGTTGTGTAGGATTCAGCATTTGCACATGCATTGTCCATCTGCATGAGTGCCATGACAGTCACCACTTTGCTCCTAAGAAGCAAAACATTGGCTTTGGAGACTGACTATGTGTAGCATACTGTTAGCCCTGTTTGTGTGACTATGGTGATCCAGGTCATTGGGGTCAATGAAATCCAACATGCATTGAGCACAGGTGTTGGTACATGAGGAGTGTTCCCATTTCATAATGGGATAGTTGAGATTAGCCATTATTATGGTTTTCTGTCTCAAACATAATATTCCTCATTGCAGCACAATATGACAGATGGGAATTCTGAGGCATGGTGGGTGATCTGTTGCAAGGAGCAAATTGGATTCCACTTTGGCACAAAGGTAGTTGCTCAGCATAATGCATCTGAAGTTATGCAAGTGCAACTAGTGTGGGTGTGTACATATCCTTCAGGAATATGGACACAACTGTGGCCTGTGTGTTCCAATAAAGGATAATGGCTATGAAGTGAGGCATGTGTTATAACATGGACATGCAGGGGCACTCTCCGGAGCGTTGAACCATATCACAGTCACTGCACAGATATGTTCACCATGTTAAAGATTGACGTGAGTCCATATTGAGTTTTTGAAATGTATCATTGAGTAGCGAGACCCGCAGTTTAATGCTTGGCTGTCCCTGTTACAGCAGTGGACTTTCACTTGAACTTTGCATGATGAAGGCACTAGCCAGTATCCAGATTCCCAGGGGTGACAGGTGCAGGCCCTGTCTGGCAAAGCATCATGGTCTGTCAACTATGTTATCCCAGGCAGAGAAATACTGGATACCCTTTGAATTACACCAGTACATTAGACAATTGTGGAATACAATCCTTTTGTCCCTGTACTGCAGTATCATTCTGGCCAATGGCAGAATGCTACCCAGGCCTTGGGACATACCTGCATGGGCTACAAGATCTGACAATTCCTACATGTGTGTTTCCATGCAGTCCAGGCTACTGCATCACAGGTCCTGCACAACAACATGGAATATTCCAGAGCTATGTGTATAGTTCAAAAGGTGGTCTGAGTGTGTGGGTATGTGGCTAATCATGGCAGACAGGTAGCTGACAGTATGTTTGCCCTTGTATAGCTTGGTGTGTAACAAAGTGCTAGATTTTGCATTCACAAATGAGTACTGTTGGGCATGTTTCTGGCCACGTGTTCTGAGGGGTTGTACAATTTGGCAAACTATGTCATACCATTTGTGTATTATGTTGTCTGTCTATTCCAGCTTGGGAGGCCTCTTGCTTGGCCAGATACTTAGAAGCCTCTGTGAATGTGTGTGATTTCTGGTGGTATGTGTGGGTGTCCTTACTGTGTTCTGGTAAGGGTATGTGCTGGTTGTGGTGATGAGATGCATGTGTTAACCTACACCTTATGACTGTCCAGTCCAATCATGGCTCTAGACTGGACTTCCTTCCAGCTTACCCCTGTAACTGCATCCCAGACAATGTGTGGGGTGTGGTGTTAGGTGGGTTTGACAGTGTACATGGCATAGAGATTACATTCCCCCAGGATGGCCACACACACAAAGCTGACATTAGTAAACACCAGCAGCTGACTAGTGGACATGCTTGTATGAGCATTCAGTACTACAAGTACCAAGTTGTTGTGTCTTTTGGCTTTTCCCGGTTAGGGGTCACCACAGTGGAACTCCGGTCCGCTAATAATTTGCAGTAGATTTTTACTTGCCGAGTTGCTAGCTCTGACACACAACCTTCAACGAAGGTGCGCCCATTCACGCATGTCTCCACACAGAAGACGCTCTAGCTGAGAATCGAACAAGACAACATCCTACTGTGAGGCGACAACGCTACCGCAGCACAACCACCTGTATTTAATTTACTTATTGCTTATGAAGATGTTTTAGACAGTGATGCTCACACGTAAATATTTGTGCTATGGACATGACAACACTGGCTATTACAGAAACATAGTAGTTACCTTTATCAGTAATCCTCATCTGAGGAGTACATCACATCCTGATAGTTGATTACAGATGATGAAGTGTCAACAGGTCTGTATCCTTTTCTGGGTATATACTCACATATCCACCAGAACCATGAGCTCTGTTGGGCACGGACACCCACTTCCCAAACAGAGTCAAGTATCAATAGACTCTGCTGCCACTATCAACATGATCAGGATATAATCAGATAGTGTAAGCCATCACCTATGAAGCAGCTATTACACATGGGCAGCAGTCTCCTACATCTTACACTCCTATTGCACATGTTACACTGGAGTTAAAGATGATATGCAACTTGTTTCATTACCAGTACTGTGCACAACCTTACATACAGTATTTGCAAGCAGCTGTTAAGTTGGCAATGAGAGGTTAGGCTACTCAAATCTGAATGTTCACCAGTGTGTCTCTACTCTCAATATCCACTCTGTGTAGGTGTGCACATAGCCATTTGGCCCAGCCCTGTAACAAGGGTCACTGCACGTTTGCATAGCATGTACACATGCACAGCTGTTATTGCTTGCAAACGATACTAGAGAGGTGGATATTACTTGTCTTATGTGTATGGATAGTTACCTAGCTCTTTTTTATTTGCTATCATGCTGCTAAACTGTCAGATGACTACAATTCATATGTATCCTGTTATTGAGTATTGTATTTGACAACAGACATAACTAATGTTTGCATAACATAACAGAAATGTTATGTAAAATGGAATATCGATCTGCCTAGAATAATGTACATTACACAGTTATAGGTGCAATATCCCACAATGCAGATCATATTTGCACAATAAGCCTACCTTTGACATGTTAATCTCACTAATACATCCATACATATGTCTACTGTTACAATATATCAACATATACTATCCCCTGTTATAGCACCTACTTGTTGGATCAAGTCTGACACTGACAGTGGCTGGAAAAGAACTGGTGAATTCCAAGCCCATATATATCATCCCTTGAGGTGTATGAGGAGTTTGCCTTGTGACCTACAGCAGTACACACATAGAATATGACAAGCTTTACTACTGCTAAACAATACATCACTACAAGATAGCTATTTCCACTATATGCATTGATTACACTGTAATTATTACAGAACAGGTACTACATACACAGACATACTAAATGTTATACATACCTTCTTGGTAATTGGAGGTGTTATTGAATGGTATTTTAATCTTTTTCGGTTTGTGTTTCAATCTTCTGTTGGGTATTTTGTACTGTTCTGCAGGTATATACAGATGGTTTGAATGTGTGACAAGGCATCCTTTTATAGTTAGAGATCAGTAACATGTGCTATCCTGATCACCAGTTGGTGTTCCGATGTAGTTAATTACATGCACATCGGTTGTGCAGCTACTCCATTAGCCAATGCCATCGCAACAGTGGAGTATAATTGAGTACTCCACTTGGGCGTTGTCTTTTTGCCTTACTTGTGAGGAAGACAGCCTGGAAGAGTTGTCTGAAATCTATTGAAACAGCTGCATGGAGACAAATATGCAATGCCTAGAGGATTTGGTCTAAATGTGAGTACTGCTGTTATATTTCTGAACATTGCTACTTGTTCAGGGTTTGTCTGTACCTAATACTTCTGCATATGTTTCATTCTGGCCAGGACGTTTGACCAGCTCAAGGCTGTATGGCTATGCATATTATGTTAGGGGGTTTACAGTGTGCTCACCAGACATCTTTAGTTTGGTGTAAATGTGTATCATACTGTGCTGATAATCAGTAAGTGGTAACACTTCCTGGTGTAATTACTTTTCAACCCTCTGAAACAAGATTAGTTCAAACAAACCCTGTAACATCAGCAGCTGTTCCATTGTATAACAGCAACTCTTTCTCATAGGGCCATGTAAGTGTGTCTCTGTCCAGGTATGTCAAGGTTTCAGCAGATGCCGTACAGTGGGTGAATTATTGGTTATGGTATGACAGTATGTATTGTTGTAATTAGTTTGGGTGTGGGGGAGATATTGGTGGGTGTACATAGCAGATGCAAGTGTGTAGGAATTGCTTTTATACATATTCTATATTTGTGTGGGAGTTCTTTCCCTATATGAACACCTATCCCTTAGTGGACTAATACTATGGTAATTGCAGGCTGATTCATTAAGGCACTGTTAAATGCTTCCTGTATAGCATGCAGGTAATGTTAGTCTTTGAATCCTTTTGGCAATACATCGAAATGTAATAAAGTTTTGCTAAATGAAAGATGTCTGTGTATTTCTGTCATGGATATTTGGAGTCATTGTAGTTGTGTTGGTGACTAACCCTATTTAGCTCATGTCCATTGAACATATTTGTAATAGTGTATTGGCATATACTCTTCATAGGTTATGTTCATATTGTTTGGGGGTGGCAGAATGTGTGATTGCTATGGTCCATGTTATACTCAGATTTGAACACTTCAGATGCTGTATACACACATGTATGTATGTATATAAATATATATATATATATATATATATATATATATATATATATATATATATATATATATATATATATATATATATATGTATATAGATATAGATATATAATATATATTATTGCATACGTTTATATGTACCTCCATAGATGTACAGATGTTTTACCCTATCTATATATCTACATATATGTACATCTGTACATATATATATATATATATATATATATATATATATATATATATATATATATATATATAGAGCATGCACCTTTCATTGGGTACATGGCGGTTTGTCCTATTTCCACATAATCCTACCTTTTGTGTTTTAACCTGTCTGAATACACAACACGCATAGGTACATCTCAGGTAGCTTACTTGTAGGTTACTCTGAGGATGGTGTACGTTTGTGGGTTCTAATCCTGGAAGTGGTTATTATTTTACCTCTCAGATCAGGCACTGATAAGGAAAGTGTGATTAACGCACATTTAAGCAGTTGTAAGCAAGTTTTCTCATAGTCTGCTTGAAGATAAGCAAAAGTTACATCTGTGAACCGCTTATTCGTTTAACCGTGTTTAAGCGCCACTTACTGTCACGCAAACCCATGCAAAACCGCTTACAACTGCTTAAAACCTTAATCAACCTGCATCCAACAGCCCTTATTCTGGCCCTCAAAATAAATTAACAGCCCTTGAACCCGGGACCAGGAACACCACAGTCACTGACTTTAAGACTAAGGCATCTGAGATATGTACAAATGTAATGGTGTTTAGAATATACATTTTACTACGGGCATTCCTCACTACTGAAAACAAATGTGACAGTTGGTGTACATATGTATGGTACTTGTTAATGTTCATATGTTTGTGGAATTAAGTGCTGTGGTGTGACCTGACAGGGTGTATTATGGATGAGAATGGTTCTTGTTTTGTGTCCTTTTTTTTATTTTCCCCATACTCCAGGTATAACCCTCCAGTTCACTTATTGAGCATCCGACCCAGGCTCTCCTTGATGCATAATTTCATTACTCATCATTCTTCCCCCCACCCCAATCTCCACATACACAGCAACCATCCCTTCTATGGTGAATTAAGTTAATATTAATAGTTATAATACCAGAGCTGCATGTGCTTTGTGTACACTTCAATTCCTTTGGATTGCTCTTGTGTCACAAAGTGTGTTCATAGATGTTTATATATATATGGCTATAGATGTAACTGTGTGTATACATATATATATATATATATATATATATATATATATATATATATATATATATATATATAGATATATATATTATTAATTTTAATAGTTATACATATGTAGACTTGTATATGTTGATTCACAAACTACAGTACATTACAATGTACTGTACATATGTACACAAAGTGACTGCCCCATTTGTGGTCAGTACTGTGGAATGCCTATAGTAAAAGGTGTAGTGTAAAGACCATGAAGCATGTGTACAGTTCAGATGGCTTAGTGGTAAGTCTCATGACTATGGTGTGCATGGTCCATGGTTCAAGACCTGTTGTCTTATAAAAATGCTTTTTTACTCCAGAATAAGGCTCTTTTAAGCAGTTGTAAGCATGTTTAAAAGTGTTTGTGCAACATTAAAAGAGCAGTTAAACACGGTTAAACAAAATTTAAAAACATATAACCTGTGCGTGCAAACATGGCCACATCTGCTAACTACTCAGGATGTATACATTTCAGTGAAGTAACATCTCACTATGTGCTTACATAACATTACCGGACTACAATCCATACCACACATTTCGGCCACAGAATATGGACTGACACAGACATGGAGGGGGTTTATCCATATTCATCAGGGATACCTACACCTCCAGGTTAGTGAGGCAGCATGATACCTCTGAGATCATCCATGTGCAGCTAACATCAGCCACAACTGCAATGCAAACTGTGACTTGCTACAGATCACCCTCCATGACCCAGGACCACCACTCCACCTATCTGGAGACAGTGGAAAACATGGCAGTCCTACCGAACACCCTGGTATTGGTCTATTTCAACTACCCTACCATTAACTGGGAAACCTACTCGAGTACTCACTTCCAGGCCCAGCGCTTCCTGGAATTTATCACCTCAAATGCCCTGTATCAGATGGTAAACTCCCTAACCAGAGGTGGACACGTACTAGAAGTGGTAATCACCAACATGGGCGACAGGTGCACCACAACAGAGGTAAACCGGTCACTGGTTAGATCTGAACATGAACTATTCACTGATGATTTTCACACCCAACCATCTCCCCCACCCAAGGTAACCACAGTGAAAACATTTACTACAGCTAACTTCACACTACTAAAGACAGAGGTGGGAAGTTTTACAGCCCCCACGGTAAGGGAAAACACTGCTCAAGATACAGAAAGTTTTACAAATGCACTCTATAAGCACCTACAAAGATGTATGGATGATGCCATCACTGGTAAACCAAGACTCGCTCCTCCAATACAAGGGCACCAGTCTGGTGGACCCCTGCAATAAAGAGGCTATACAACAGAAGTAGGACAGTAGTCCAGAAAAACAGCAAATCCCGAAAAGGGCAGACATCTGTGACCAATATTAGTAAGAAACTTGGGTCCCTCATGAAATCATCCAAGGCTAACTTCAACAGGAAAATAGGCAAGGATTTGAAAGATAACCACAAAACACTTCTTTGGCTATGTCAAGGATCTAAGTGATAACACACACATTTGCACTGTGCCAGTGCAATATAGCACAAAATATACTGAACCTACTAATATCGCCAACATCCTTGCAGATACATTCAGTGCAAACTTCACCCCCTAAAGAGGCAACAACAATACCCATAAAATACAGTATCCCAGACATCAGAGACACACAGGTGAAAATAGCCCTCTCAAAAGGCAAAACACAGCATCAATGGAGGCAGATGGTGTCCCAGACTGCGTCTTCCAAACACTATAAGATGAACTAACCCCCCACCTAATTAAGCTTTTCAACCTCAGCCTCCACACAGGCTACATGCCCATACAATGGTGCATATCAATGGTTATTCCACTCTACCAAGGTGGAAACACAACTGACCATGGTAACTACTACCCCATAAGCCTGAATAGCCTGGTCTGAAAAGCTATGGAGCGCATCCTCATGGCACTCATTAACAAAGACATTGGTAACCTCCAAACACTTGACCCAACCCAGGTTAGCTTGGTTGAGTGCAGATCATGTCTACTGAACCTGTTTGATGTCTTACAGACAGTCACCAAGGCATTAGATGAGGGGAGAGGTGGTTCACACATCCTACCTGGACCTCGCCAAGGCTTTTGACACCATTCCCCACTCAGGTATTATTGATAAACTCACCGGCCTGTACATGAACCCATAAATCACAGGATGGCTTGCCAACAGGCCTACACACAGAACCCACATGGTAAGACTAGCAGCCTCCAGGATCAACTCTTAACCAGTCACAACTGGTGTCCCACAGGACTCAGTCCTGGGAACCCCTACTGTTTGGCATATACTTCTCAGAGGTACAGGCAAACACAGGTGGACTACAGCAGACCATGTCTGGCAATGACTGCAAACTGGGAGCCATAACTGACAGTCCAGCTGACACAGACATCCTTCAAAGGGCCTCACAGAGACCAAAACAGGGTGTCAAAGTCATGGCCTCAAGCTAATTGTCACAAACTGCATGGTCATTCCATTTGGGAAAAACTAAACACCCACATATTAACATATAACTGGCAGCCACCTTAATACAGATGAAGTAATAGGGGATCTGGGGACTAAGGTAGATAGTGATCTCTCCTTTAACAATTATATCTCCAAAGTAGTTAGAACATCCTTCTATGTAGGCCATCTGATTACTAAAGGGTTTGCATATAGACATACTGAGGTTATAGTGCCCCTTTACTCATCACTCATCAGTCCCATCATAGAGTATGATGACCTATTTGGGATGTACTTCAGAAGACACTTCCAACAGCTGGAAGGTCCATGAACGTACCTCGCCAAGAGGATTACTGGCCTCAAACATATGTCCTATGCAGCCAGACTGAATAAACTCCTGCTTTACTCAATGGTATCTCATTTACTCAGAGATGATCTCTGTTGGCCAACAAAGCCATGTCCAACTCAGGCTTAATGGATATGCTCCACCTATGGGAATCCATGTCACAGTGAGCCACATGCTGTATTGAGCTAAACCTTGCCACAACAATAACTAGAACATGCTGGAGGGACAGATTCCTTTCACAGAAACTCCCCATGCTTTGGATCAACATCCCTAATTACATTATACAGAGCCCCTCACTAACACTCTTCAAGAGAAACCTTGAAGAGTGGATGGGGAACAGTAGATAAACCCCTGGGATCCTGCCATTGTCTCTGCTCCACAGAGGGACTGTTAATTAATCAATGGGGTGGCAAAAGCTGACACATTTTGGCTAAGCTTATGAATGCCCTTGGGCAGTTAGCCAAGTACCTACCTATGAACCTATGAACCTATACATACAGTATCAGCACATTCTGATTGCTTCATTTACTGTTCAGGTGTTGACTTACTTGTGCCAATAGCAGTTGTGTGTGCAATAGGTGAGGGCTGCCTATGTTGGATGCACACAGCAGACTGCCTATACATGAGAATTTACAGGTAGTCTTGTGTGTGTGCCATCCATTTTTACTGTGTGTGCAGGTGGAGAATGGTGTCAGTCCCTAGGTGCCTACACTGTTATTGTGTGTGCTATATGTTCCCTGCTTGCCAAGGCATGGGCATACTGGGCATGCCTCCATCTGCCTACTGGGGCTGGCTCAAGGTGTTTGTGGTCTGAGTACCTCTGTGCCTGTGGAGCCCTTGGCAATGGTGGTGGGCTGCGAGGGCCTTCACCATTCTATCCCTGCTGCAGCTGTTTCTGCAGGATCATATTGTGTAGCATGGCACATAATATGAAGATGTGGGCACACGTGCCTGGAGAGTACTGCAAGGCTCCACCAGATATGTCCAAGCAATGGAACCGTGATTTAAGCATCCCAAACACACGCTCTATGATGTTTCTGTTTGTTCGTGTGCCTCATTATGGCATTCTTGAATGGGTGTGTGTGCATTTCTGATGGGAGTCATTATCCATGGTTACAGTGCATAGCCAGCATCCCCCACCAGGAAGCCATTTGGGATGTCCTCCCAGGCAAATTCCTGATACAGCTGTGAGGCATGCCAGATGCGGGAGTTGTGATAACTTCCAGGGCTACCAGCACACACATCCATGATAATGCCCTGGGCATTGCACATGACCTGGCAGTTGATGGAAGGGTATCCCTTGTGGTTTATGTAGAGCCTACCCTGCTCACCGGGTGGTGACTTGATGTGTATGTGCATGCAGTCTATTGCACCCAGTATCTCCAGGTATTCTGCCACATGGTGGAAGAGACGCATATTGCTGGCCATCTCCTCCTGCATTCGGGGGAAGTATATGTGCTCATTGGCATGTGGTAACATGGCACCCAGGGACTAATGAAGTACCCTGGATGCTGATGCCTGTGAGATCCCCATGATATCCCCAGTTGGCATTTGAAAGGTACCTGTGGCTAGTATTCTCAGGCTTACACATACCTTCGTATCCAGTGGGATGGGTTGCCCTCTGTTTGTTCTGGCTCTGAGGCTCAACAAGTTGCTATAGGGTGTCCCTGTCCACCCTGTAATGCTCTACTATATCCAGATCATGTAGCCCTCGTAGGTTTCCCTGGGTCTGAACAGTCTTCTCCTCTTTTGGTGCCTGAGGTGGTTGTCAGCATCATCCTCCACACCACCTTCAGTCTCCAACACATGCTGGTGGATCAAAGCTATGGCAGCCCCTAACATGTAATTATTAAAAGTTCCCTGTATGTATGCACCAATGGTGCAGAGTGTATGGGAATACACAAGTGTGTGTGAAGTGCTTTCACACTTTATACTATTGTGCGATGGATGCTGCTGATGTCACTGGCTGTGTATGAGCAATTCCAGCTGTAGGGTATTTTAATTATGGGTTTTACAGTGAGTACTGCAAGTGTGGGGCCTGTAGTGTGAAGTTATGCTTCCCTGCCTTGATTAATCTGTTGCCCTTTAATTCACTTTTAAACCTGGATCCCCTCCCATTGTCAGGCATGCATCCAACTGCCAACTTTCTTGTTTTGTACTTTCCCTACCCAGTCATGTGTTGCAAACTGTGTTCTGTAGCTGATATAATGCAATTCTGCTTTTTTCTGATGTGACACTTTACTGTTTTCTTTGCAGTACAGCCCCTCCCCTTTCTTGTTCTGCAGGTAGCTGCTTGCAGCCTTGTTAGTTGTTGTCAATGGGCCACTGTAGGTTCCTAGGTGTTAATTAGTCATTTGTACTCCAATTTCCCTGCTGCAGCATTTCCTTATTTTTTTTTCTATATCCTTCCTGTTCCAGCTATGGTGCACACTGCGCAAACCCGTTTACCGAGTTTAAGCACATTTTAATCTCCGTTCACATGCATACTCGGTTACATTGTGTGCTCTCAGCTAAGCAAAGCTATAGCCAGTTCAACACACCCCTTTCCTGCAGCTTTGTTTAGCTACGGGAAAAGTGGATTAGCAATGCTACAACCTGCTTACAGGAAAGGTGATACATCCATCTCTTGATGTCATTTTTATCTCAAAGGCACACCTTGGTGTTATAACGCTACACTGTGAGGTGCATCCTTACACCAGTGGGGAATCTGTGGTTCACTATTACTCCGCTCACTTACATGGCATTGCCTACTAATTCCTAGCTACCGTGCAAAACACTGTCACAGCCCCTTAGCAACCCTTGCACCATGGTGTGGTGTAATATGTCTGCCATTGACTATTACGGGGAAATCATGATATGTAAACTGCCAGTTTTTCTTGAAATCATGATATGTGTTACATTGCAGTTGTATTCTATATTTCTCTAGTTTCCTTGCGATCACATTTGCGCGCAGCTGCCCTGCGCTTAAACTTCGTGATAGTGCAAAAAATTAAATTAAATGTTCTTTTTATAATTTGCACATTTTTTTATGTCAATGGCTATATATTTAGCCATTGGCATATATTAACAATATAATACATGTGTTTAGTCGGCTGTCATGGCTCTGATTTTATATTTGCAAAAATGTAAACCATTTTTTACGGTTTACATTTCTGCATGCTTACACTACACCTGCACCACTTCCGGGATCACTAAATACCTTCATTTGCATGCTACACTGTTGCAAATGGGGTAATTAGCATACAGGGCCCGGGAGCTGTGCAGGCATAGTGTATGCATGTAGTGCACATGGAAACAGCTTGTACCTGGATTGCTCGCAGGCCATATTTGGTGTTGGAATGTCAACGCTATGCCTGCATCTGGCGCAAGTTTCATGAATCCCGTGGCAAGGTTTTTTTTTTATTAATGCAAAGAATATACTAATAATAACACTTAAATTAATATTTTATTCATAGATGTAGTTATGAACTTGAATTGTAAGTTATTATTGTGTGCCTGAAAGGTTTCTTTACATTTCGAGAGAGGGATTTTAAACACATTAATTTGGTAATAATATTATTTATTTATTTTTCTTTTGTTAACTGGGTTAGTCCAACTGGACTGGTGGTCCTAATGATAAAACCAACTGGTAGAGAAAGAGAAGCGGTAGTAAGTAGAAGGGTTACGTAGAGGGGTGGGGAGGAATGCATAGGAGAATCAAGCGAGTGAAACAGTTATAAGAAGAGGGAGGAGGTGTGGGATGCTTACTATCTAAGGAGGAGAAGAATATGAGATTTAAGTATAGTATTGCTCAGAAGCATAGCTAAGGTAAGTTTTTATAAAGATTATGTAACAGAAGGAGAGGAGAAATTGTTATAGGCTGACATGTGGGGGAGTATGAATTAGGTAGGGTGATGACAGGAGCAGTTGGGAGAGTTAGAGAGGTAGTGTTTCAATTCACTTTTAAAATGATCAAAAATAGAATGGAATGTAGATTAGTTGGGAGTTTGTTCCAATTCTGAGATAAGGAGCATTTATAAAGTAATCTACCTATTGTTTTATTAGGCCTGTAGGTGTCACATAACATTTGGTCAGCACTATAGAGAGACCAGGAAGGTCTGTGTAGGGAAAGTAGGGAAGTCAGGTGGGTAAATATAGGGGGAGCGTAAAGTAGGCAGGGTAGGAGGTACACTTGAGCAACAGAAGTTCTAGAGGTGATGGATAAGAACTTTTTGTTTCTATACAGTAAAGCAAGTTTTTCAGTGGTCTTTTTGTTGGATTGTTGGATATGATGGTCAAATTTCAGTTGATTGTCAATTGTAATACCTAAAAGTTTGGTATGGGAGTCCACGTGGATGATAGTATTTGTCTAGGGAAGAGAGACTGAAGGAGGTTTCAAGTCTGGACATAGATCTTGCAAGGAAAAGAAGAAGCTTAGTTTACTTTTGGTTAAGAATCAATTGGTTATTGATTAACCAGCATTGAATGGAGTTTAAAGAAGCATGTGTGATGGAATGAAGTTCAGTAGGTTAGGTAGAATCAAAGACATACTGGATCAGTGAAGTGGTACAGCAGGCTGAGTGTGGAATGTTAGTAAACATATGGTACTTTTCCATTAAACCCCTACCATGTGTCTCACTGTATTCATCAAAGACAAGGAAGACTCAAAGGTCCGTGACACACCGAGATGGGTAGACTTTCAGAAGGACCTCCAGAAGATGTAGTTGCTACTACAAATTACCACAAACAGTACCGATGAGTAGGAAGGACGGAATGTATTCCGCAGTGATTACCCTGTTATTAGTAGATCATTTGCTGTAGTGTGCTATCACACCATTGTGTCAGTACAAAGATTGGTGCCACATGTTTTGTTCATTTCTTGTGTGATCCTATTAAGCTGGGTTGTGCTTGCAAACAGTCCACTAGAATCCATGCACTACCCCAGTAAATAAAATATAAATAAATACTGAAATGCAATCCAGTTTAGGGAATGCATGTTCAGGTTTCACCACTTCCTAGCAATCTAGATGTTTGTTTTTAGATGCCACCAAGTTGTCTATTGTAACAAAGATAACATTTACACGTAGATTATCTATTTCCATAGGAAAATATTCTAAGTACATCTCTCTTGAGGAGTTGAATTTTGTGACTTGGAAAAACTAGGAATTGCTGGATGCTACACGAGGTGGGGTATATAATGAGAAACATTTGTTTAAATATTGCATACTGAAAAAATTGCCAGTGAAATATTTTCATGCACAGAATTATAAACAATGTTATAAACAGTCTTCAGAACTGTCATATGTATCTTTTCTGTGCATTAAAAAAATTTAATGTAATCTTCATTCTCCAGAATAATCAAGTAATTCACTCTGAAATAGTAGCAGGTATATGGTGAGATGCATGGTAGGGGTTTAACGGAAAAGTACCAAAAATATTAACGAGAAGGGGGCCTAGAATGTATCCTTTGGGAACGCCGGTTTTGATAGGCAAGAAACGTGAGTGGGAGGATTGCTATCTGACAGATTGCCTTCTGTTGTTAAGATAGCTAGAGAACCAGAGAGTAGTAGATATGGAGAGGTTAAGTTCAGTTAGTTTAATTAGGAGTTTAGGGTGGGAGATGGTGTTTAATGCTTTGGAGAGGACAAGGAATAAATGTGATACCAGTTTATTGTTATGTTTTACCTCTGCTATAGTCTGGGTGAAGGAGAGAAGGGCTGTGGGTGTGCTGTGATGGGACCTAAATCCATGTTGAGTTTGGGTGAGGAGATTTTACTGAAGTAAATATTTAAGAAGTGGTATGTGAATGCATTTCTCTAGAATTTTAGAGAGAGGGGAGAGGATGGCTCTAGGGCGGAAATTGGAAGGATTGATGGAGTTTCCTACTTTGTGCAGTGGAATAGTACAAAAGGATTTCCAAATTTCAGAGACTGTAGATTCTTTGAGAGAATGGTTGATAAGGATTGAGATGGAATATGCTATAGAATTGCCTGCAAGTTTGAGAAATTATATATATATTACCAGACACCAAATAATAAGCCAACTGTAATGACATCTTATAATTCTTTTATTCTACTATTTCACTCAGGAAACTATATATTTACTGCAGCAATGCTTTGTTTTTCTACAAAATGTAACCTTAACATTTTTATTATACCTGCTTAAATCTTAGTTTTTCTACTAAATGAAAAAAAATATTCCTTTGTAAATGCTTAATCTTTGCTCTGTCTTGAACCCACAAATTACCACAATTGTAAACTGCTGTAATCTTTTTTGTTACCAATGTTTTAAAGCTTTGTCTTTAACCTACAAATGATTGAAATTGTAAACTGCTGTAATCTTTTTGTAACCTTTGTTTTGGAGCTTTTCTCCCCAGGACTCCATTGAAATTGGGTTTTTATTGGCCCAATGGACTATCCTGGTAAACCAACTGCAAATAAAATAATAAATAAATATAAATTGGGGGAGTTAAGTTGTCGAAGGAAGGAGAACATGGTTTAAGTTTCTCCAAAAAGGATTTTATATAGGTAGTGGGACCAGGTTTCAGGGAGAAGGTTGTGTGGAGGTAGGTGGTGGATTAAACAGATTAATTCAAATCACTTTCTTTTTGATGAAGTTCTGAATACAATAAAGAACAAAAGCGCTCAAATCTATTATTCTAATGGCTCTGAATTGTTTTGCGTAGAATGGATTTTTCATAGCTTTTGTAGTTTCATTATTCCATTTCAACTACAGTCATTTTGTATATTGCTTTAGTGAACACATATCCTAAATGACAAGCAATGAATTACATTTATAATGACGTAATAAAGTGTAGTGCAATAAATTATGAAGTATATAATAGATTACTTAACACCTAGATCTAAATTATTCTATTAAAAAATATAAGCAAATAAAAACTATAGAACAGTAGTAACACTAGCAACAGCACTGCAAAATCGATGATAGATGTTTCCATATGTTATGAGTTTTATCACAGTTTTATCTTTATGCTTGGCCTGTATAAAATGACAGAAACATCATCTGATGAATAAGGTAAGGCTTTTTTCAAGTCATGCAGCATTTTTGCTTTAAAAGTATAATAAGCTTTATATTGATCAGCAGTCTAGTCTAATTTACTTTAACAACTTTATTTGTCTATTACAACTCAGGATTTTTGTTTTCCTTAGACAAGGCCTGAAGATTAAAACTATATATAACATGGAGGGTAGAAATAATCACAGACAAATATAATAAAATGAGAATTATCAATAAACTATCATATCTTTTATTACTAGAAATACAAAGGGAGAGCAAAAAATATATATACTTTCACTACATAGCTGATAATCATGTCGAAATGTTAAGGTAATAAATGAATCACAGTCCTAAGAGGTTTTACCTTACAGATAAAGCATCTTAACTCCAATTCCAACCTAAGCCTACTGTCAGTGCTGTCTGTATGTTGTCTCCTTATCTGCAGAGGTTTTCTCTGCATACTTCTGCCCATTGATACTAATAAAGCAGAAGTTGTAGTTGAAAGAGCTACAATAGGGATCAGTTTGGCTATGTAGAAAACAAATGAATAAATAAGCCAAATATAATAGAATAAAGGCAGAATATAAATGTTGCCAGTGAGCATGTGCATAGAAAATCAGCACTTATTAACATTTTTTTTTGTTTGTTTATTTTTCACTTTGTTAACCAGAAAGGCTTAGCTTGCCTGTACAACAGTGGGGAGTATGTGTTTAGCAGTCTGAAGAATTCCATTTATATTTGTTTGGGTGACCACACAGATTGATTTTACTTTTTACAGAACACGCTAGCCATTTGACATGTTTAAGTAGATAAACACCAGCATATATCTCTATATGACAGTTATATAGTTGACAAAAAACTATTATATAGCTAAAGACAAATGAATTGCTTGGCATAGGAGCTTTAATTATGACCTTTGTTGTGCCCCACCTTGGTTTACATACATACGTATAAATATTTCAAGCACAGGCATTAAAGCTCTTCTAGCTTGCCAATATAGCAAAATACTTGTTCCCATAATAAATATCCAGGCTGTTCTTAAAACTGTCTAAACTAGTACTTGCTTTAATGTAATTTGGTAGTCTGTTCCAAGCATCAGCTGGTCTCTCAGAGAACCAATTAGTACACTTCCCATTCATACAGAATCTCCTATATAGGTTGTATCATGATTCTCTAGTAGTTTTTGCTAACCTCATACATTCCCAGAGGTAGTTGTCACTAAATGCCCTATATACCTGAATAAGATCTTATCTTAGATATCTGTAAGAGACACTGTACAAGTTCAAATATTTTAGTCTTTTATAATATCTTAAATTTTCACATCCATGGATACCCTTGGTATATTTCCATTGCACTCTTTCCAGTTTATTCATGCTTGTTTTACTATAGGGTTTCCATATTGTTATTCCATACTCAAGTTTGGGTCTAATGTAACTAACAAACAATGACTTCATTATTTTTGATGTCCTAGACTTTATATATCTTTTTTATACAACCTATGGTTCTATAACTATCATTAACCAAGTGGTTGATATGATTAGAAAAACTCATTCTGAATCTACCCATATACCCAGGTCCTTAAATGAGTCTGGCAGTTTCAATCACTGGGTGCTCTATTAAATATTCACCTTTCACTTTATGCCTACCAAATTTCATATGCTTAGTTTTTGATCTATTTATCAGCATATTATTCTCCTGTGCTCAAATGGTCAATTAAGTCAAGTTATTTTACAGACATGCCTTATCTGTAACACATGTAATCAGTTTACCCTATTTCAGGTAATCTGCATATAGACCGTAGAACACCTCAGATGTAAAAGTTAGGTCTGAAAGATACAATCTAAACAAGTAAGAGCCTAGGACAGAGCCCTGTCGGACACATTGACTGTAACCAAGGAGTTCACCTGTCCAGTTGGTGTGTGATACTTGCCATGTCTTATTTCTAAGCCATGCAACTATCCATCTTATCAAGAGTACATCAATACCTAGCTGTATTAATTTATTGATCAGTGTTATATGTAAGACATTGTCAAATGCTGAAGTTAAATCTATATAAATTAACAATTTTTCATTTCATAGCTGTTATTATATTGTTATAGAACCTCATGTTGCAGGTGGTAATAGATCTGTTTTCAACATATGATATATGGTTTCGAGTTCCAATGCATCCATTTCTGACAATAACTTATCCAATATTACCTTCTCCATTACATTTTCACAACATGAAAGTAGACTTAAGGGTTTGTATGACTGTAGGTCTATCCTACACCCCTTTCCCTTAAAAATAGGTTTAATAAGCATGTCTCCAATCTTGAGGAATCTCCCGATATTTATATGACCTACTGAATAATACATATAATGGTATTGTAAGTTCTTGCTGAAGGGTTCTCAGGTTATCATTACTAATTCTGTCTCCTCCCTGTGGTTTGTCATTTCTGCCATATATTCCTCTCAGTACTACAGTAAATTCTGAAATGTGCTCCTTCTCCTGTTGAACATGTTAAAATAAACAATTTTAGTCTTGCTGTGGAAAATTACAATTTAAGATCATATATTTCAGAAATGTCATACACATACGTCTGTGTGTGTGTGTGTGTGTGTGTGCGTGTGTGTGTGTGTGTGTGTGTGTGTGTGTGTGTGTGTGTGTGTGTGTGTGTGTGTTTGTATTATCTATCTTGTTAACTATATCAGTCTACTTATTTATCTCTCCCTCTCTCCCTATATATCCATATATATAAAATCATGTACATACATCTACCTAATCCATGTTTGGGGATGTGAACACACATGTCCTGCTACATAAATATACCAACTCCAAATTTGCACTATACCAGGTAAGGGCATATTCTTCAACCCAGCTATTACAGTGATCTCACCCAAATTATTGACAGCTTAGCTATCAATCAAATTAGTTGGGAAAAAAAGCTGTCTGCTAAATCACAATTCTACATTGTTAATTAATTTTGTATATATATATATATATATATATATATATGTATATATACAGATCATGGATTTCTGTGTTTCTCTCATCACCACAATTAATATAAGTATCTGAATCTCAGAAAGATAAATATATTGACATTCACATTTGAGTATAAGGAACGTGTTCCGGAAAATGGCCTTTCACATATTTTTCTGTCAGCTGCAATTACCTAATGCTAGATCTATAAGGCAAAACCCCTTAGTCTGTGATTCATTTATTACTTTGACATTTAGTTAAGATTATCTTATATGCACTTATGATTTAATATAGCAATAATCAGTGGCTGGGTGTGGATAATGCTGGATTTACCCACAGTAAGTGTGGTTTGGTCATGCGGGTGAAGTGATTCATCAGAAAGCCACAAATTTTATGAGGAACGAAGTCATTAGATAATGACGTTTTCAATTTCAGACTTTCCTTCCTTCAGAATAGTGCTAGTCTAGCATATAACAACAGAAAAAAAATCTGGCCACTCAATAGCACTTTAGCAACCAGACTTTTTTCTACTGATATATGTTCGATTTACAATGGGCATGTTGGTTGGGCTGTCCAATTAGTATATTTGTTTCTGAATTTTAATGGCCAGTCATTGTATAATACACGAGTTTCACTCTTAAGAAGCCCACTGAAGAATACGTCAGCACTGGCTTACCTTTTAAGTGAATTCTCCATGGTATTTTGAATGGTTCCTGCAGTAGCTGCCATTTCTCCAGTCAAAACTATATGCCCCCAGACTCATTGTAAGCCTCTCAAGAGAAAAAAAAAATTAACCTGTGCTTGCTATTTAAAAATAAGGCTTTGTGCCTTTTGTTCCTTCCCATACAAAAAAAGGAATATGCTGCTCTGTGCAGAATCAAAGTAAACCCCAACCATAACTACATAAAGTACACACACACACACACACACACACACACACACACACACACACACACACACACACACACACACACTCTGCACAGGAGCTCTAATTATGACTTTTTATGTGCCCCACTTTGGTTTGAGAGTTCTGACATATATTTCAATCAGTATTATAGCAAGTTCTGAAATTTACCCCTTCTTCTCTTGTTGAAATTCGTGAAATAACAATTTTAGTTTTGCTATGAAAAATTACATTTTAAAAGCATTTATTTTAGAAATGTCATACACATACTCATGTGAGTATGTGTGTGTGTTTGTGTTATCTATCTATCTACTTATGTTAATCTACTTAATTATCTCATATATATGTATGTATGTATATGTAACTACCTAATCCGTGTTTAGGGGTGTAAACCCACATGCCCTGCTACTTAAATATACCAACTCCAAATATTCACTATACCATGTAAAGGGCATATTCCCCAACTCATGACAGTTTGAGTCAACCAACTTATTTGGCAAAGAAAGCTGTTGGCTAAATGACATTTCTGTATTATCGATTAATTATATACATATGTACAGATCATGGATTTCTGTGTTTCTCTCACCTCCACTATTTACATAAATAGCTGAATCTCAGAAAGAAGAAAACTATACTGATATTCACATTGGAGTAAAAAGGACATATTCTGCAAAATGGCCTTTTTCATATTTTCAGTCTGCTGTAATTGCCTAATGGCGGATCTATAAGGCAAAACCCATTAGTCTGTGATTCATTTATTACCTTAGCATTTAGTCAGGATTATCCTCTACAGACATGATTTAACACGAGTTTCACTCTTAAGAAGCCTGCTGAAGAATACTTCAGCACTGGCTTAACTTTTAAGTGAATACATGCATGCTATTTTGAATTATTCACACAGCAGCTGAATTTTTTTAGGTCAAGGCTATCTGTCCCTAGACTTGTAAGCATCTCTCCAACAACAAAAAATTCCTTTAGCCTGTGCTTGCTATTTTTTAAAAAAAGCCCTTTGTGCCGTTTGTACCTTCCCATACAGAAAGGGAATATGCTGCTCTGTAGAGAATAAAAGTAACACCCAGCTGTAACCTGGTAAAATGCACACTTACACACACACACACACACACACACACACACACACACACACACACACACACACACACACACACACACTCATAAACTTGAAATGAGAAAAATAAATGATTTAACTAGTCTGCACTTTCACACTGGGTCTTGCATGAAACTGACCTAGGCAACAACACTCCTTCACTGAGTGTTTTTATTCATATCATACTTAAATTTTGCAACTACTTACTTGTAATGGATGTGGTCATGGAAATGACAGAAGCCCATGTTTCAAAAGCACAACAAATTAAAATAAATTCAATGAATTATATGAATGAAATACATGTTGACAGACATTTCAATTATTGCAGTTAGGAAAGAAAATTATCATGCAATGGGAAGAAACCTGGCTGTGCAAAAATTTCAGTCAAGTATAGACAGAGAGAGAGAGAGAGACAGAGATTTGTAGAGGTTTAAAGATTCAAAAATTGTGGGCATATATTCCCTTCCCTAAGGACATGTGCTCATAACAGATACAGTGCCACATTTATTATGCTTGATTAAGTTTAATAACTAATGCATATCAGGATTTATGTTATATCAAACAATTTTTGTGTTGTGTTACAAGTGGGCTTCAATATATTTAAATAAATGTTGCATAATTCAGATTTGCTCTGAGCTACTGCACAATGGTACCTCCTACACCGAGCCAACAGATATTGCCAGTATACTGGCTGACAGATTCAGTGACAGCATAACCCCTCTCCCCACTAAAGGACCAATCACAATACCAGTAGATTGCCACTCATCCAGTATTACTGTTGCACAGGTTAAAACAGCACTGTCCAAGGCCAAGAATACAGCTTCTATGGGACCTGACAAATATCCTTGGCTGTGTTCTACATGAACTACAGAGTGAACTGGCACCTCACCTGTGTGCCCTGTTCAATCACAGCCTCACCTCAAGCTTTGTCCCTATTGAATGACACACTGCTACAGTCATCCCTCTCCACAAAGGAGGAGTAACTACAGACCCTAGGAACTATCTACCCAATAGCCTGACGAATCTGATATGCAAATCTATGGAACGCATCATTATGGACCTAATAAACAAGGATATAGGGAATCTCCAAACTCTGGATCCCACACAGTTTGGTTTTGTGAAGGATAGATCATGCCTGCTCAACTTGGTTGACTTCTTTGAGTCAGTCACCAGAGCTGTGGATGAAGGCAAGGTGGTTCATACAGTCTACCTTGATCGGGCCAAGGCCTTTGATACCATTCCCCACTAAGGAATCATAGAAAAACTCACCAAGCTAGGCATCAACCCCTATATCACTAGGTGGGTTGCACACTGGCTCACAGATAGCACCCACAGTGTCAAAGTAGCTGACTCCAAGTCAGACTGCCAACCAGTCACGAGTGGAGTCCCACAGGATTCAGTCCTGGGTCCTCTCCTGTTTGGTATCTACTTCTCTGAAGTCTAGGCCAACACAAATGGACTCTGGCTATCAAAGTTCACAGACAATTGCAAGTTGGGAGCTATTATTAACTCTGCAAGTGATGTTGACATCCTGCAGAAGGGCCTCACTGAGACCAACGACTGGTGTTAGAACAATGGCCTTAAGCTCAGTGCCAAAACATGTGTCATCATCCCCTTTGGAAAAAACCCAGTTCTCAAGAATTATCACATCAATGGTAGTCCACTGAACACCGAAGGTGTTATAAGATATCTGGGAACACAGGTTGACAGCACCCTCTCTATTGACCACCACATTGCCACTGTGGTCAGAAAGTCCTTCTATGTGGCACATCTCATTACTAAGGGTTTTGCATCCAGGACGAAAGAGGTCATTGTCTCCCTCTACTCTAACCTCATTAGGCCAGTCATCGAGTACAATGCCCCATTTGGCATATACCTCACTGGACACCTGCAACAACTGGAGTGGCCACAAAAGTACCTCACAAAGAGGATCCTAGACCTTAAACACTTGCATTATATGGACAGACTCAAAAATCTCCAACTATTATCTGTTTCATATCGCCTACTTAGAGGTGATCTCTGCATGACTTACAAAGCTGTGTCTGACCCAGCTCTGTTAGAAATGCTACATCTAAAGAAATTCCAATCCCTGAACACCACATGCTCTAGAGACCTCAACCTCATTACCACAATCAACAGAATGTGCAGGAGGGACAGATGTATAACCCAGATACACCCCAAGCTATGGAATAGACTTCCCATACATGTCAAACAGACCACCTTAATGGCCTTCTTCAAGAGAAATCTTGATGAGTGGATGAGAAATAGAAAATTCACCCTGGGGATCACTCCAGTGGCTCGACTCGACAGAGATACTGGGAACTAAGGTCGGGTGGAACAATACCAGGGTAATCCTATGGGCTAGGCTTATAAAGGCTCCAGGGCCATTAGCCTAGTACACACCTATGAACCTATGAACCTATGAACTGCACACTGCACACAATGAATTATATCCAGACTGAACATATGACTACTGCAGTTTTACAGAGCACAGTATGAAGACTAGCATATGTCTCTGTATGTCAGTTATATGGCCAAACTCAAATGAAATACTCCACATGGGAGCACACTGTTTTGGCCAATAACTTTTACAAAGTTTTCATTATACATTTTATTGTAAATAAATAAAAAGCAGCTATAGTGAGTCCACTGAACTCCTTGCTGCAAGACAAAGAAAGAGCAAACTGTATCCCATATAACAGAATTCTGGGTGATTCTTTTAAATACATATAAAAGTTGGCTCTCCAGTTATGATAAATATGAGACTTGTCACAAGTGGCAATCAGACCCCTCCATAATCAAACATAGCCATTTCACAACCCTCAGAAACTTAAACAATCCATTGGAAGACACAAAGTACAAATCTAAGCAAAATCAGCTCATAAATTCCCTAATACAACTCTGTAGAGCAGTTAATCTCATCAGAGGGCATAAATCCAGCAACCACTTAAACTCTACCTCCCTTTTAAAATGTAACAAAGCCATCCTCATGCCCAAGGGCTTCTTGTACAAATGCAGTTATTCTGTCCTACCTCTCACCCAGTCCCATCTCTCCCCAAGGCAACCTGTTCTCCTCCTTTCATTTGGACCTCTTAGTTCAAACCCATTAAGCACAAGGAGACAGAATATCTTTTTAGCAGTATTCAAACCTACGCCCCCTGGCTCTGACAATGACTATCCTAGTTTCTCTACTACTGCCGCGACCACCTTGCTCTCCCTGATCACTCACCCATATAACCTCTGCCTATCAAAAAAAATGTTGTGCCTGATATCTGGAAAGCAACTTTAATCAAACATCTCCTAAAGCAGCCAAACTTCCCAGTGTTCCTACTTTTGGCCTATCTTTATACTCTAGATAAAATCCTTGAAAACACTGTCTATACACAGTTTTACCAGTACAACTAACATTATCAGCATCCCTCCAAGAAATAGCATGGATTCTGTCCTGGTCAAAGCACAGTGACTGCTTTTTGGTCCCTAACAGTTGATATCTTACAAATGCTGACAAAGGTTATTTGAATGGTGACGTATATTTTGAACTAAGTAAAGCTTTAGCCTCATCTAGCACCTTCTTCTAAATGTCCTCAAAGGATATAACTATATACCACTCAAGTCAATCCCATAATATTATCCAGAACCAATGCAAGTCTACTATAATCCATTTTTAATATGCCTCTTGTGTGTCACAACCTGTTCCTAAACCAGCTAAAACCCACAAAATGTTGCTTGGTATTCCAGAGGCTTTCTAAAGATTCAAGCAGCCTTTCTATTTGTGGCCTAAATGACATTACCATTGAAACAACCACCACATTCAGATACATTGGCCTCTGGCTTAATACCTCCCTCAAGTTTCATTCCTAACTAAAATAAAATAAAATAAAAAAATGTGCTGAAATAAACTTCATGCTCTTCTGATTCAAAACAATCTATCCATTTATATCCTCCTCAGAGAGGGCAGCAATAGAAAAAGGTATCTTGCTCTTCCAAATTAAATATGTCCCGCCAATTTTTGTCCCAGCCAGTACAAAAAATAAAGAAATGAATAAAAAACTCTGTAAATCCCTACAAATTATCTCCAATTCATTTTCCCCAAAAGAACACCACATCTGCACACTAAACAAAGTCAAATAGTTCTGCATTAAACAAACAGCCAACCTCCTACTTGGAATCTTTAAATTGCTTTCCCTCAACACACTCCCCCCACAAGCTTAACTTCATTAAAAAAAAAAAAAACTTCACTTACAACCTATAACATTATTGCCAATATGCTGCCTCTCTATCCTCACCAAGATCAAACCTCCAATCCAATAAACACATCTACTCATTTCTGGGAATCAACCTTCAGGATTCCACCCCCTACACACACACACACACACACACACACACACACACACTCAAAACACACAGATTCCACACCCTCATCATCAGCAGAATGGAACCAAAGTATCACTTAAAGCAACAAGCCAAATGCACCTGCTCCCCAAATGGAGTAATTACATAATCTGTCCCCCAAGGTCTACTTCAGTGCCACTCATCTCTGTGCCCTGTCTTCATTTCGGTCATATACTGGATTGGCCTTGATTATTTCTATTACAAGTGCCTGTACGAAATGGTTAACAAACAAGTGTGTATTTCATGCATCACTGTATAAAACATGTTTTATTAAGGTCAAGTGTGCCAACTACAACCATTACATTTTAAGTGAATTTTATTCAGATGGGATGTACCTAGAAATAGTCTTGACTCATAGGCATATAGCTTGCGTAATAAAAGTAAATTAAATAAAATAAACACATTTACAAGATAGACTGATGCACACATAGTTGAATATTAAAAAAATGCAATATCTGGCTCAGGCATTTCAGCTACATGAAATATAAATGATCAGTAAGACCAAAGAATGTAGGCTTAAAGCAAAGAAGTAGTTTTAATAAACATTGCAAATTCCCCCCAAAAATAAATAAATCAATAAATATATAAACACAGCAAATGAACTACAAATTCCAGCCATGCCCTAAAGAACCTTTAGCAGTCTAGAGGAAGGTGCAATAGCAAATAAAATAGCCAGATATAAAAATAAATGCATAGTTTCCAAGTGTTCTGGTTATTGTCTCACTGTGCTTGCTGACCACTTCAGTGCTGAATGTCTTCTTTTTGAAGTCTTCATGTTCTCCTTGCATCTGAATGGGTTTTTAGCAGGTTCTCTGATTTCCACCCATATAGGTCCGCCAAACTGTATGAGAGTATGCATGGTGTGTTTGTGCATGCACCCGCGTGCGCGCGTGTGTGTGTAATGGAATGATTCCACTGCCTTGTGCAGGACAAGTGCTGGGGTAGTTTCCAGCTGCTTCTTAACTGAAGCAGAGAATGCATAAATAAAATGAAAAAAAATTAACACAGTGGAGGAAAATATAGTAATGGCAATGTATTATTTTCAACATAACAAGACTATTTTTCACAAGCTGTGGTAATTTAACATTAAACAAGAGAATATGTTTACATGAGAAATAAATAATGCAAGCATACATCAAACTCTAGCAGCCTTCCCTAGCAAATGATACTAGGTGCAGGGGCTCATATCTTTTTAAACGTAGATCCTCTATCCCTGTTGAAGATATGGGTAAAAAGAGAAAGGGAACATAATATTCAATATGGCAAGTGCAATGAGAAAAGTAAAAAAACCTAGGAAAAGGGGCAAGTAAGATACTGAGGCTATGGCAAAATGCCAAATGCACACCTCACAGTTCAAAAGTATTAGCAACAAAAGCGTAACTTCACAAACAATGACAAATCTCTGCCATAAGAAATTCTGAGATATGCCACTCCTCCTCTTGCTGATCAAGTACAAATAAACTGTTTTAGTTACTGTTATAGAAAATTATAATTTAAAAGCATTTATTTTAAAATGTAGTAGAGGAAATGAAAAACAAACTAAGGCATTCTTCAATATTAATTTAGTCATGACTTGTCCTTGGGCCCTAATAAATTGGTTTGACAAACAGCACAAATGATTTATAAGAACTATTTTCAAAACCTGCTGAAGCCATCCTTTCATTGTGTGTCATAATATGGAAAGAGATGTAAAGTAGTTCCTTTGATAATTAGATGAACAGAGAAGGCTGTGCAATATCTTTTAGAAAAAAAGTGTTAACTATATAAAGTGTTATCTTGAGAATTTTTAGAAAAAGTCAGCAAATGGCCTTATAACTGGATTAATGACTGTATTCAATGGGCAAGGAGGAAGGGATCTGTATATAGAATGCTAGTAACATAAACTTTCCTATCCAACCATTCCAGGGGTGGAGAGGTAGGGTGGGAGAAAGAAGATAAGTGATCTTATATAGCAATAACCCACGCCTTGGTGTGGGTAATGCTGGATTTACCCACGGTTGGCGTGGTTTAGTCCCGAGGAAGCCGAGGACCAAACAAAGCCAACCATGGGTAAATACAGCATTACCCACACCCAGAAGTGGTTATTGCTATATCATGACATTATTTAAGAAAAGAAACTATTACTTTTCTTAAATAATGGCATAGTATAATGCCTGTTTACTGCCCTTCCGCAGATGTCTGGCATCCACGGCAGTTCTGATGTACTGCGCGCCTGTGCAGTACATCAGAGCTGTGGGCAAAAGCAACGGAGAAAGCAAGATCTCCGTTGCTTTTTTTTTACTGTTTTCACTATGTTAAATGGGTTTAACATAGCGAGACAGTTTTAAAATAAGCAACAGAGATGTCCGTTGCTTATTTTAAAACTGTCTCGCTATGTTAAACCCATTTAACATAGCGAAACAGTAAAAAAAGCAATGGAGATCTTGCTTTCTCCGTTGCTTTTTTTTTAAAACCTGTCTCGTTACGTTAAATGGGTTTAGCATAGCGAGACAGCTTTAAAATAAGCAACGGAGATATCCGTTGCTTATTTTAAAGCTGTCTCGCTATGTTAAACCCATTTAACATAGCGAGACAGTGTTTTAAAAGTAGAGTTATACTAATGGAAAAAAGACCGGGCAACCGGACCTTTTTCCATTAGTATAACTTGATTTACAATGTGCACGCTGGCCAATCAGCATGCACGTTTTGGGGGGGGGGGCGGTCATGGTATAATTTGTGTGTTTTTACTCTTTAATTATGAGCATAATCCCTGCTGAGGGCTTGTCATTTAGTTTCCGAGCTTTCTAAGCAGAAGGTGACACTGCTGTCTGTCAGTTACAGTTTAGGTATCCTAGCTGCCATTCATACCAACAAAAGAGAATTGCTGTTACTGGGAGTATATAGCTTTCTTGATCCTACTTTCTTTGTGACTGTTGTATGTGAGATTAGAATCCTGAAATTTATTTTACACAGACATCTGTTTTTCTATCACTTCATTTATTTTGCCTTTAGTAGTTTTCTGATTTTGCTGTATTGCACAGTTCTTGTGTTTTTCTTTCTGAGCTTCCAAATTTTAAAAATGCTGTTTAGTGTATACATTATTGCTTGCTGAACTGTTATTGACGTTTGGTTTGCTGTTTGTTGTTTGTTGTGGTAAAGTGCTGGAGATGGGTGAAGGAATAGATTTTCTCAGGAAAGATGCTTTCCCTTTCACTTAAGTTTGACTGTATTTATGCAACAAAATGTATGGGGATGGAATTGCTCATCTGAATATTTTTCCAGTGTTTGCAGTCTTGCGCATTTCCTTTTTAGCTTAATCTGCTGCATTTCATCATTTTCTGCTATGAACCCACTGTCTACTCTGCTGTGTGAGTCACTGCAAGTGTGTATCTCATCATCTTTTCAAATAGAAGACTTGTTTGAACAACTCCAGTGCACTGACTCCCTCATTTTAAGAAAAAAATATTTTATGTGGTTTCTGATATTCTCTGGTGTGGATGCACACCTTTAAGTGGACAAGTACAGACAGCTTTAAGAGAAATTTTAATGCTTGACTTACTTATTCATTTAACTATACAGGATGCATGACTAGAGAAACTCAGTAGTCAGATATTAGCATTGCTGCTTCACATTTCTTTTTTCTCTGTTTTCGTTCTCAGCTGTCATGAAGCAATGCATGTTCCTCCAGTGTTTGCATGTGTTTTTGCAGGATTCTATTATTTCTACCACATCCTGTGGCTGTACCATACGTGACTTAGCAATTGTCTAAACTCTTTGTATGCATGCATGTATTGTACAAATAAATGAGTTAGTGTCTATGGGGAGACATGCATGATGGTGTGTGTGCGTGTGTGCGTGTGTGCGTGTGTGCGTGTGTGTGTGTGTGTGTGTGTGTGTGTGTGTGTGTGTGTGTGTGTGCGTGTGTGTGGGTGCATGTGCATGTGTGTGTTGTGTGTGCCTGTGCTCTGCAAAGACCTTGTATTCTGTTCAGGATTAGTATCACTGCATTGTGTCTACTGAGTTCATGAGCAGGATATGAATACTCTGCAAACAAACCTGAAATAAATTAAGTGGGTTAAGGGAGAGCAAAGGAATAAATGAATATCACAATATCACATTGCTGCTTCTTTGCAAATTGAGGAGAAAGAAAATAAAGCACTGGCAGTATTTCTCAAATTTGAATTTATTGCATTGTCTTCTTTCCTTTCCTGTTTGTTTTCTTTGATTTCTAAATGAGATGACAGCCACAGATGCAACTCCATAGACTCATGAACTTTTCCATTCCCTACTGAACTCCAGTCCACATATGTGACAATCAATGAAGATAAGTCAGATTTGTCACTTTCTCTTTAGAAAGTGTTATTTGGATTGCTGCCTATGCTTTTAGGACACATTGTACTTGAGCTGAGTGGCGATCTAGTTCTACAAGGTGGTAATAGGCACTACAGCTCACATATTCCAAAGCTTCTTGATGGTTCTGAATGCTGTGATGCATATCAGGAAATGTTTGCAGTATTGAAGGACGTTGCAGCATCTTTCAAGGACTTTTGTTCTTGCAGCTGCCCTTGGTTTTCTGCCCGATCAGGAATATCTAGAGATGGGTTTTGATGTTCACCTCAAATGACTTATCCCTTTGTAACCCCTCAGCCTTTTCAGCTTAGTAATATCTGATGTATCTGGTATGAAATATAATGTAATATACAATTAGTATTTTGTGTAGCCCAGGGATTCTGGGTCTCATTGCAACCTACACTCAAATCAGTATGAGAGAGATGCTGGCGAACACCACTTCCTGCAGGGCATTTAGGAATTGTCTTAAGACAGGAAATTTGCATGCATGATAGGCAACACCACAATCACATCATACATAAACAGGTAGGAATAAAGCTGTACTACCTCTGGGCAAGAGTAAAATGAATGAGGTTGCATCTTGCCAAGTTGAGATCCACACATCTGTTGATATTTCTCATTTAAAGTCACTGTTGGCATAGGTGTGTTACTAAATTGACAGTGAGTCACATTTTGAGGGCTTTTCAGTTTTCTCAGCAGTTGTGTAATTATGGAATTAGTATAATCAAGTAAAGGAGCTTAATGCCTAGCAAAAAAAAAATCTTTATCCAGTAGAGGTTTCAAGATATTTGTTTTATCCACATACACAAACACACCACATACACAGAGGCCGTAGATATAGCCAATCTGCTGGTAAACAGGTACAGTGAAAACTTCACCCCCCTGTCCCCCCATCAGTAAACCAAGACATCCCTGGCAACCCCCCATCACCAGGGATGAAGGTATTTAATGCCCTCTTAAAGAAAAAAAATACAGCCTCCATGGGACTCGACAACATCCCTGGCTGCATCCTACATGAACTCAGGCAAGAGCTCTCAGCACCATTAGCAATCTTTTCAACCAAAGCTTGAGCACCAATTTCATCCCAGCCAAATGGAGTACAGCCACTGTCATCCCTCAACACAAATGTGCAGTGTCCACCAACCCAGGCAGTTATACGCCCATCAGTCTAACTAGCCTTATCTGCAAGCCATGGAAGTCATTATCATGGATCTTATAAACAACGACATTGGCAACATCCAGATACTAGACCCCCCCCATGGTTTGGTTTTGTCAAAGGGGAGAACATGCCTGTTAAACTTGCTTGACTTCTTCGAAACAGTCACCAAAGCCATGGATGAGGGGAAGATGGTGCACACTGCCTACCTTGTCCTAGCCAAAGCCTTCAACACTATTCCTCATTCGGGCATAATAGATAAACTCTCCTAGCTTGGCATTGACCCATAAGTTATCAGAAGGGTAACTAACTGGCTCACTGATAGCACCCACTCAGTCAAAATAGGGGAAGCCACCTCTAGTAGTAGATGCATTATGAGCGGCATACCCCAAGGATCAGTCTTGGGGCCTCTACTGTGTGAGATATACCTTTCTGAGGTGCAAGCAAAACCAGTGGTCTGTGCCTGACCAAGTTTGCAGATGAATGCAAGCTGGGCTCTGCATTAAATTCCCCCAGTGATGCGAATATCCTCCAAGATGGCTTTACCGAAACTAATGACTGGTGCCAGAAGCATGGCCTCAAACTGAATGCCAAGAAATGCAGCATTATCCCCTTTGGGGAAAATTGTGTACCCACAAATGATCACATTAATAACAATGTACTAAGCATGCAATCAGTCATGAGGGACTTGGGCACCCAGGTTGATAGCAACCTAACAATTTGACCAAATAAGTAAGGGTATTTCATCCAGGAACAAGGAGGTCATAACATCTCTGTACTCCTCCCTTATCAGACCCATTATCGAGTACAATGCCCCTTTCGGCATGTACCTTGCCAAGCACATGCAGCAGCTGGAGAGACCCCAGACCAGGAAAATCCGGGGTCTCAAACACGTATCAATTAGAGATAGACTAAAAGCCCTGTCCCTCTACTCAATCTCATACAGACTGCTCAGAGCTGACCTGTGTATGACATACAAGGCTATCTCAGACCCAACGTTGATGGAACTGCTACATATCCGTAAGTCAAATTCCACTTGTGCAACCCACATGCAAAGCCTCAACTTGATCTGTGACATTAATAGAATGTGTTGGTGGGATAGATTTGTGTCCCAAAGACTCCCCCATCTGTGGAATAGACATGTCAAGCAGAGTACCTCACTAACCCTCTTTATGAAGAACCTGGACGACTGTATGGGAAACAGAAAATACACCATTGGGATGCCACCTGTGTCCCTGCTGGACAGGGGAAGTAGTGCTGACTTTGTGGGAACATGGGCAAAATTCTTGGCTAGGCTTATAAGGGCCTTCAGGCTAATAGCCTAGTATTGTTCTATGAACTTATGAACATATCCATGTATAGCCTTCAATGGACATAACACAATGGTGCAAAGTAGACTACTGGAATATATGTATTCTTCAAGTTTAAATTGTTGAGTGAATCAACTCATCAGCTAGGCAATAAATCTTGATGAGTATTGTAAATAGATGACACATAGGCATAAAGTACAAAAAATAAGCATTTTTAGGGTTTCAGAGTCCCTCTACACCTCTCATTTGGGGGTTCATCCTATACATATTTTTCTATATGTATACACACACACACACACACATACACACACACACACACACACACACACACACACACACACACACACACACACACACACACACGCACACACCTCACTCTAGCTCTCTCTCTCTCTATAGATATAGATATAGATATAGATATAGATATAGATATAGATATAGATATAGATATAGATATAGCTATAGATATAGATGTAGATATAGATATAGATACAGATATAGGGAACCATTGATTTCATTGAAAATTCAGAATATTAAATGTTATTTCCTGACAGCTTAAAAGAGTGAATGATTAAATAATTCAAAAATACTGGAATCTGCTGTGGGAGGTCACAGTATAGCAGGGAAAGGGAATGCTTCCCTTCCACACTGTTGAGCAGTCTTGAAGTTTGTATATATAAATTGCAGGGAAAGTTGTGCAGGCATGGAGGCTAGCCACCTGCATGAAACAGTTTTTTTTTTTCATGTGATTTTTCATGCATTTGAGATTTGATCTAAAATAGTCCTTAAACATAATATTTATCTAAATTTCTAGACACTGGGTGGTATTCAAAAGTTGGGACTTCTCAGATACATAGCAGTTATCTGTGAAGAGTGCCACTAAACTTATATGCAAATAAGCTAAGCACAGGTTATTATTACTCAATAAGGAAACGCAAAATCAATTTGAAAAACATGCCTACTTATGGAAAAAGTGTAACGTCCTTAAAAGTAAGTATTAAGTACATGCAAAGTACAGCATGAAATCCACAGGCTTTGTATTAAGTTGGATGTATTTGGGTAGTGTGGATGGATGTGGCTATGCACACTCACACTTGAAAGACATAAGGCAAGTGGCAGACAACCCAGAATTTATTATTAACATGTTTTTTAAATAAAGGTGTTTAAAAATGTTATATAGAGGTATTATGTGGACATCCTTTTGTTTACATTAAAGAACAGAAAGGAGGAGACAGGAAAGGTTGAAAAAAGGGAGACAAAGCGAGAACAGAGCAAAAGAATTTGAGCTTGCTGGACAAGGTGGGAGGGGGCGCGGCTACAATGATTTTGATGTGGGATAGACCCCCATATTTTTCAATATATATAAGAGAATAATAGGGGTAGGAAACAGTTAAGGTGGTATAGACTAAAGGATAATGGAAGAAGGGGTGAGAAGGAGTGGTACCAGCAGGAATCCCCACTCTGCACAGTCTCATACAGGTTCCCCTTCCAGAAAGTGGAGCAATGGAGGATCCCAATGCTGAGGTGGTAGTGACCTGTGGTGGTGGTGCAGTGGTCAGTACCAACTGGGACGGAGTGTCTTGAACATGGTGAAGGGAATCATTGACTGTTTGAATTCCTCTGGCCATGGCTTGCTCCAGCACATACTCAGCCAAGTCCTGAAGCCCCTGTTTAGTAAGATTTCCCAGGCTTCCATAAGCTGGGCTGCCTGCAGAAATGGTGGCACCACCCTTTGCCTGTAAGGACATCCCTGGATGGGTAGAGAGTAAACATTCCCTGAACTGGGAGGTACATGCTGGGCTGCTCCTGAGGATTTTGGATCTGTAAAAAAATAAACATAAATGGGAGACAAAGAAAAAAAGAAAAAAAATGAATGTCTAATTAAAATAAGAAAACAAAGTAAAAGGAGGAAGAGACAAAAGAGGAAATAAAAAAAACTCACACATCAGTTTACACAGTATTGAATTCCTCACTTTAAAACATTTTAATTTTTATGAATCTTTTATTGAAGTAAAATAGAATGCATGAGAATTGCTTATGCAGACATAGGACTAGTGGTTTTAGAAGTGCTTATGTGTATGTCGGAAGAATGGTATAAAAAGTGTTTATGCATACTTTGAATTAAATTCGGGAACTGCTTATGTGCGCTTGGGAAGAGAGTGTATTGCTATGAAATTGCTGTGGGGTTTACATTTTGCAGTCTTCAACACAAACATAAATGATTATGCTTTTTCCTGGAATGCATTTGTTTGCAATATTGTACTGAAAACACCGTTTATAAATAGTTAGTCTTATAAAATCAGTTATAGACAGAATACTGCAGTTCTAAACTGACATGCCTCTTACACTTGTTTGTAGGAATGTATTGAATGCACTGCAGTGCTTCATTTACCATGCTTTATAAATTATTTCTTTATATACATTAATGACATTGGTTATAGACAAAATGCAGCACTTATATACCGACATGTCCTTACACTTGTTTGCATTATTGCAATGAATATACTGCAGTGTTTCAGTTAATACTTTAGAAATTATTTTATATATATATATATATATATATATATATATATATATATATATATATATATATATATATATATACATTAGTGAAATCAGTTAAATACAGAATACTATTTGCTACTTTATTCAAGTTTACCAGCCTCTTCAACCAGCCTTGTGGTTCTCCTTTCTTGCTGTCATCTATCATGACTTATTTCCTCCTCAGTTATAAAGAAAAGACATAAGACAGTTGTTGTTTACCTGCATTTCATTTTTTTCCTTAGTATTACAAATAAAAGCAAAAGTAATCTTTAAGGCATTTCATTCACTGCTGCACTTAGGTACTATGTATTTGCTTAACTATTAATTAATACCTGAATTTTCATTTTGTAACAATCTTCCTTTTACTGCAAGCTACAAACAAATGATTACACCTTTTGTGGAGTGTTTTTTAAATATGATGTTTTGCATGTAAAGTCTGTGAATTGCATTCTAGTAGAAAGTGTTTACACACAGAAAAATATAGCAATTCAAGGAAGTATTTGTTCTTTAGCTGTATGAAAGGGTATTCTTTGATAGTTTTCTGCCTAATAATTAAAATATGTGTGTGTGTGTGTGTGTGTGTGTGTGTGTGTGTGTGTGTGTGTGTGTGTGTGTGTGTCTGTGTGTGTGTGTGTATGCATATGTATGCCTATGTATGTGTGGAAATATATATATAGACATATATATATATATATATATATATATATATATATATATATATATATATATAGATCTACTTCATATGTTCGACACTTCAAAATGCAGATATTTCATATGGCCGAGACCATATGATCGACATTTGAAATGTCGAACATATGAAATACAAAAGTAAAAAACAAAAAAACACTTAACTAAACACTGCTAGCAGGGGGGCAAGCCTCCCGCATCCCCTGTAACTTAAATATACCAACTCTGAGATCGCACTACACTGCAGGAATGGAAATCTTTCCATTCCGCACTGTACAGAGATGCCAGTTCCGCATTGTCGGCATTTCAAATGTCGATCACATGGTCATGGCCATATGAAATTCGGCATTTTGAAGTGTCGGCAATGTGAAGGGGACCCATATATATATATATATATATATATATATATATATATATATGTTCATATGTGTATATATAGACACTCCCTGGGATTCATGAAGCTCGGCGCAAAGACAGCGTTAGCCTTGCGCCGACCATGCGGTGTGGAGATGGCGCAGCAGCAGCACCAAATGCATATTAATGAAGACGTGCTGCCATAACGGCCACGTGGATTTGAAACATGCGCTAGTGCAGGGGGCATGCCCAAGCACTGCATGGAGGCATGAACATGTCGGCTGCATACATGCAACCTAAAATGCTGACTAGTACAGCCTGCCTCTAATAGTAATCACTCCTGTCAGTGTCCGTGGATACTGAAATGTATGCAAAGCATACAAGACAGCTTTGCAAACACCAAAATAAAAAGTAAACACAAAGGCACGTAGCTGAATATTGAGTCCCCGTCCCTCGAACAAATGATATTTAAAACCCCGTGCCTGTATTCCATTGTAGTGTTGATAGTTATACCAAGTGGAAGTGAAACGCATCGTGTTACCGCACCGCCAATTGCTAAGCCTAGCCCAGTGGTTAGGGTTACCACCTGTCCCGCATTGTGAGTGACAGTCCCCTCTAGGCAGTTGTGTCCATACTAAAACCATTATAAATGTCAAATGTCCTGCGATTGTAGGACATAATTATGTCCCATATTTTATGTAATAGTCCCATACAATACTTATTTCCGTATATAAAATTCCTAAATGTTACAAGAAACAGAATAAGCAAGTAAATGAAACAGAATAAACAACTAAACCACTACAACAATAAAAGCTTATATTTAGGCATAAAACTAAAGTACTATCCTTTGTATTGACCGTGGGTATGTGTTGGCCTGTAAACTCTGATGTGTGTCCCGAAAATGTCCCATCCTGGTCATATGAAAAGGTAGCAACCCTACCAATGGTCAGAGCATTCGCCCAATATCTGCTCGTTTGTGGTCCAAGTCGTCCTTGTCAGGATGGCCCAAAGATGAACAGGTATTACCCGGGACTACCTACCATGTCATGAAAGATAAGTATTTGCATGTACCTATGTGCGTGAAGTACAGCATGTGGATGATCAGAAATGCTAGGTTAGTCCTCACAACCATATTGGTACCAGAGATATGTAGTGTACGCAATGTGTTCTGTTGACTGTGCCATGGGCCATCAACCAGAAAAGGGATGGATGGTGTCTGTGGAATATGGGGGTGGGGGTTGACATGTAATGTAATAATTTGCCAAGGGGAGACTGGGTTGGATCCACAATAGGTGAACTGGAGGTGTACGAGGGAGCAGTGGGTGAATCAGGAAGATAACCAAAGAACAAATATTCACATCCACAATACAATCCCACAAACATATGAATATTAAAAAGTGCAATACACATGTACAGAAATGTTACGAGCACATACCCACATAATGGTCTGGTCTGAACTGAACCATCCAACCCCAACACACCTGGATACATAATTGAATACCCATCATCCCATCCACAACGCACCACCCCCCTTCCTGAACGTCCACCAAAACCACCCATAATTGGGCTGCTAGATAGGTGCAGCCATATCTGTACATAGTGACCCCTACTCATATCTAGTAGGCAGTCTCACCCTAGGCAGTCTCAGGATTGTAAACTATGTATCCCTTGCATGTATAACCCTACCTTATTTTTGTAAAGCCAATGGAATCGAGGTCATCAGTCCCCACAATATTTGGATATCCTTCATGGGATAAGTATCTGTTCTAAACATTAGACTTGGTGTCACGACACGATGTCCAGTCCTGTAGATATCTGGACACAAGTTGTATGAGCAGTAGTTGTAGACAAGACTGCTCAGCCTCCAGCCGGTCATGCAGAGCCTATGACCCGGAATTAAACACCTGACCATGATGCACGTCTCCCCATGTGAATTATCGGGAATATATACCTTACACATTTGCATAGTGGCAGTCGGATATAGGGTGATTAAGGCACTTTAAAGCAGACGTAAGTAGGGTTACCACCTGTCCCACTTTGCGAGGGACAGTCCCTTTTTGGGCAGTTGTGTCCTGACCAAACATAATACAATGGCAAATGTCCTGTGATTGTAGGAAATACTTATGTTCCATATTTCATGTAACAGTTGCATAAAACAGTTATTTATGTATGTAAAATACTAAAATGTTACAAGAAACAAAATAAGCAACTAAACTGCTACAAGAATAAACTTTCATTTAGGCAAATAAGTAAAGTTCTAACCTTTGTACTGATCGTGGGTATATGTTGGCCTGTAAAATCTGATGTGTGTCCCGAAAATGCCCTACTTTGGCCATTTGAAAAGGTGGCAACCCTAGACGTAAGCGGGTATGCAAGCGTGTATGCACGACAGTAAGTGGGGGTGATTCAATGGTTTGGGAAATGTAAATAAGCATGTAGTTGTATATGCATGTGTATGTACAGACCAATATATATATATATATATATATATATATATATATATATATATATATACACATATAAATATATATATATATATATATATATATATATATATATATATATATATATGTGTGTGTGTGTGTAGATATGAAGAAGGAGCATGGTCACAATATAGCAGTCATAACGAATGTGAAAGGAAACAGCAGTGGAAACCCCCATAATATTTAGTGCTGTTATATATCAGGATGGCCATAGGTGAGCACACTTCTGCATCCCCAACCACAGGTAGGATGCTCAAAGTGGAACGAACAATCTCCCCATGTTAAGTTTGACTTTCAGCTAGGTACAGGGTAGTCCCTGTCCCCAGTCGGACAAGCCTAAACCTGGATGACCACATGAACACCCTGACAATTAAACACATGTATGTGCCAGGACAATAGGCTTTGGAGGTCTGAATATCCAAGGAGTGAGTCAACATGCGGCATGGGTCCAGAGCAGTAGGGAATAGGGAATGGCGCATGTGTAGTAGTGCGGTTTTCTCAACAGGAAAATGGATGCCTACTGTGTAAGTGACGTGATGAGGTGTAACTATGAACCATGGTTATACATATAAATGAAGCAGAACACCAATAGTGTAGTGGTTAGAGCATCCGCCTAACTAAAAGGCATTCACGGTTCAAGTTCGACTATAGCACATATCATTTTCCTTGTTGGTGAATGTTGCTCTGCTGTAAAGCCGACATTTAAACATGTAAAGGTGAACGTGTGTATCACATGGGACTATTAACCAGATCCTTTC